>NC_045983.1:11403955-11506568 GCF_010909765.2 Amblyraja radiata
AATTTCTCACTCTTGAATGTCATGGCTAAACAGTGGAACATAAATATCAGGCTCAGCTGCAGTACAAACAGAGTCACGAATAAGCTAACAAAGTCCCTGGGAAGCATTATTGTAGCTCTGGTGTTAACATTTCAGGTTAAGTATCAGCTTCAGTTCTACATCCTCAGTCATGACATAACAATTACAAATAAATGTGGTTTGCATTGTGAAGTCATATAGTTCTCTTGAGCAAAAATAGAGATCCATAAACAGGATGATAATTCCTGTTGCCTGCCAACATTCTCAAATTGTAGCTAACTTCATAATTTCTTTCATGTGAGCCCTCACAATTTAAGACAAAGATGATATCACATTCCTGCTCAACCCCTATGCCCTTCAACTCCCTTCTAGTTTAAATTTCTATTAATGTCCACCTTAAGTATTTTTAATGACTCCACCTCCAGAGGAATCTGCAGTACATGTCCAAACATTCATGACAATCAATGGAAATAAATCAGAGGCAATGCAAGGAGGAGCACAATTCTGTCCCCAACCACACGTCAATAGCATGGCGTCTCTGATCAAGGGGGATTTATATTTTGTGATCCAAGTGCTGAAAAATATCGCTTCTGTTATGTCAAGTTGGAAAGTTTAGGACTGCTCTTTGTAGACCAGATAAAAGATCAAGGAATGGTTCAAAATAAGCTTGCAACATGATGAGAGATTGAATAAACAGTGGGGAACTGTTCCTTATGGCAATTGGCTCAATAACCAAAAGGTCAACGTTTAAATTCAGTGGCAAATGATCTAGTGAGGATAGATGTAAAGTTATGTTTCAGTCACCTGTAAAGTTGGTTGAAGTGGATTCCCACAAAAAAAGCAAAATAAATCAAATAATTCAATAATGCCCAATGGAAACAAGCTTGAGATGACCAGAGGACATAGACAGGAATAAGCCCAGTTTGATGTATGTGCAGTCAAATCAGTTCAACATGTTTTCCTTTCCAGGAGATGCAACTTCAGTCCTATTATCTACAGTCAGAGTTGTACAGCATAGAAACAGGCCCTTCGGCCCTCCAAGATGAGCTTGTCAATTGCATTCAAAACTGGCTTCAAGGAAGGCAAAGGATAATTAGAAAATTGTATCTTGATTGGAGGACTTTGACCAATGGAATACCGCAGAGGTTGGTGCTATGTAGGTAACATTATCAGTGAATTTGCAGATGACACCAACATTGTTGGTATCCTGGTCAGTGAGAAGGATATACAGTGCCCTCATAATGTTTGGGACAAAGACCCATCATTTATTTATTTGCCTCTATACTCCACAATTTGTGATTTGTAATAGAAAAAAATCACATGTGAAAGTGCACATTCTCAGATTATAATGAAGGTCATTTTTTTGCATTTTGATTTCACCATGTAGAAATTACAATAGTGTTTAAACTTAGTCCCCCATTTCAGGGCACCATGTTTTGGACACAGCAATGTCATGTAAATGAAAGTAATCATGTTTATTATTTTGTTGAATATCCTTTGCATGCAATGACTGCTTGAAGTCTGCGATTTATGGACATTACCAGTTGCTCGATGTCTTCACTGGTGATGCTCTGCCAGGCCTGTATTGCAGCCATCTTTAGCATATGCTTGTTTTGGGGGCTAGTCCCCTTCAGTTTTCTCTTCAGCATATAAAAGGCATGCTCAATTGGGTTCAGATTGGATGATTGACTTGGCCACTCAAGAATTGACCATTTTTGAGCTTTGAAAAACTCCTTTGTTGCTTTAGCAGTATGTTTGGGATCATTGTCTTGCTGTAGAATGAACCGCCGGCCAATGAGTTTTGAGACATTTGTTCGAACTTGAGCAGATAGGATGTGTCCATACACTTCAGAAATCATTATGCCACTCCATCAGCAGTTATATCATCAATGAAGAGCCAGTACCTTCAGCAGCTACATGCCCAGGCCATAACACCCCCACCACCGTCTTTCACAGATGAGGAGGTATGCTTTGGATCTTGGGCAGTTCCTTCTCTCCTCCATACTTTGCTCTTGCCATCATTCTGATATAAGTTAATCTCCGTCTCCTCTGTCCACAAGATCTTTTTCCAGAACTGTGGTTGCTCATTTAAGTCCTTATTGGCAAACTGTAACCTGGCCATCCTATTTTTGCAGCTAACCAGTGGTTTGCATCTTGCAGTGTAACCACTGTATTTCTGTTCATGAAGTCCTCTGTGGACAGTGGTCATTGACAAATCCACACCTGACTCCTGAAGAGTGTTTCTGATCTTTCGGACAGGTGTTTGGGGATTTTTCTTTATCGTAGAGAGAATTCTTCTGCCATCAGCAGTGGAGGTCTTCCTTGACCTGCCTGTCCCTTTGCGATTAGTACGCTCACCAGTGCTCTCTTTCTTCTTAATGATGTTCCAAACAGTTGATTTTGGTCAGCCTAAGGTTTGGCTGATGATAGTTTTATTCTTGTTTCTCAGTCATATAATGGCTTAATTGACTTTCATTGGCACAACTTTGGTCTTCATGTTGATAAACAGCAATAAAAGTTTCCAAAGGTGATGGAAAGACTGGAGGAAAGACTAGGTGCTGAGAGCTCTCTTATACCTGCATTAAGGAGCAACTTAAACACACCTGAGCAATTACAAACGCCTGTGAAGCCATGTGTCCCAAACATTATGGTGCCCTGAAATCTGTGGAATTCTCTGCCTCAGAAGGCAGTGGAGGCCAATTTTCTGGATGCTTTCATGAGAGAGTTAGATAGAGCTCTTAAAGAGCTATGGGGAGGGATATGGGGAGAAGGCAGAAACGGGGTACTAATTGTGGATGATCAGCCATGATTACAGTGAATGGCGGTGCTGGCTCGAAGGGCTGAAAGGCCTACTCCTGCACCTGTTGTCTATTGAAATGGGGAGACTATGTATAAACACAGCTGTAATTTCTACATGGTGAAACCAAAATGTATAAAAATACTCTTTAATAAAATCTGACAATGAGCACTTTAACCACATGTGATTTTTTTTCTATTACAAATCTCAGATGTGGAGTACAGAGGCAAATAAATAAATTATGGGTCTTTGTCCCAAACATTATGGAGGGCACTATGAGTTTAAAATAGGATCCTGATCAGTTGAGAAAATGAAAGTTAACTAATAGGTGTAAAGTGTTGCACTTTGGTATGTCAAGCCAAGGATAGGACTTGCACAGTAAATGATCGACCCTGGAGAGTGTGGTAGACAAATAGATCTGGTAGTCCAGGTGCCTGGTTCCCTGGAAGTGGCGATTCAAGCAGATAGGTTGGCAAAGATGATGTTTGATACACTTGCCTTCATTGGTAAGGGTATTGAGCACAAAACTAGGGACATCATGATGCAGTTGTACAAGTCATTGGTAAGACAGCACAATGGAGTACTATGTGCAATTCTCTCCACCCAGGATATCATTACATTGGAAAGGGTACAGAAAAGATTCATCAGGGTGTTACCTGAATTTGTAGGCTTAACTTATAGGGTGTATAGGCAGGGATGTTTTCATTGTAATGTAAACGGTTGAGGGGTGATCTTATTAGGGTGTAAGAGCTTGCCGTTGGCTTCATGGATAAAGTGAAAGCTCAGTACTTTTCCTAGGGTAGAGGATTCTAAAACTCATGAGCATAGGCTTAAGATGAGAGGGGAGGAATCGCTGGACAACTTTATCATTCAGGAATGAGCTGTCAAAGGAAGCTCATTGCAAATGACATTTGGACAATATGGATAGAAATTGTTTTGAAGGATAGAGGCTTAATGGGAATAGGCCAAAATGAAAAAGTGGTTGGCGTGGGCTTGGTGGGCTGCAGGGCCTGTTTCCCTGCTGTATAGCTATACCTTCCTGTATGTTCAACCGTCAAGCCTATCTATTCAAATTTGCCTGCATTCATTCCATGTCCCTCAATACTCATTCAACTATATCCCCTGATGCCTCTTAAATGTTTCTTGCCTTTTCTTGCCTTCACTCCCTCCTTTGGCACTCCAGGTACCAACTATCTGTTGTGTGAAAAATGTACTAGAAGAATTTAAAACTTCCAAGCAGAAGTTGCTGACTTTAAAAAGTGGACGTGTTTCCTGATTCAGATTCTAAACTTTCAAACTCAGATTGTTGCCAATATACTTACCCTTGATTTGAATGACATCAGTGATAAAGGCACCAATAGGATAAGGCACTTGAATCCCATAGAAAGAAACTTCAATGTGAAGTCTGCAATTCCCACAATCCACAGTGCATCCCAAAATCCAATAGGATTGACATTGGTATGAAGAAAAATTAAGCTGTAAAGAGAAAGAAGCAAAAAGCTTTAAATTTCTCAAACGCTATCTGCACCGAACTTGCAAGTTAAAAGTATTAAAGAATAATTTGGTTGTTTGTTTGGATAGATAGAACCTCAAAGCAGTAACACTTAGTATTTACAAACCCAGACTCCACACATGGTTATTAAGCTACATACAAAGTAGCCATCAGAATGTGGGCCCCACTGGGTACATTGTTCCCCCACATTTTCCCTAGAGGTTTATACTTCAACAGCTTCCCAGGAATGTATTCGAGAAACAAAGCTGGTCTTTATGTCTTGTTTTCACCAATGAGAAATTATCTCATAGTTTGGATCTTACTTAGAAATGCTTGCAGTTCTTCGTGGAAACATCTGCACCTTAGTTCAAGCAGTTCCACATTTTGGAATTCTAGCAGAAATGCACAATTTCTTAAAAAATAGATGAGTTGTCAGCCAATTCTCTGGTGCACCTGTGGAGCAGGGTCCTGGTGGGACGCCCAGATTTATGCTGAGGAACTGGCTCTTGGATCACAAGCCCATTCAGTTCAGTTCAATTTATTGTCAACTGTACCGAGGTGCAGTGAAAAGCTTTTGTTGCGTACTATCCAGTCAGCGGAAAGACAATACATGATTACAATTGAGCCATTAGTGTGTATAGATATATGATAAGGGAATAAGGTTTAGTGCAAGGTAATGCCAGTAAAGTCCAATAAAAGATTGTCCGAGGGTCACCATAAGTTAGATAGTAGTTCAGGACTGCTCTCAAGTTGTGGTAGGATGATTCAGTTGCCTGATAACAGCTAGGAAGAAGCTGTTTCGGAATCTGGAGGTGTGCATTTTTACACTTCTTACCACATTTCATTTGAATGGGGATGGTAGGTTTCTGGGGAAGAATGTGAATGTAACATGCTTATATCATTTTCTTACAAACTTGTTACATCTGAAATAATTACTTCACATGTGGTTTGGTTGCTTTTATTTTATCAATGCATTTAAATTTCTTTTGTGATTATTTTTAGATATTTCTGAAGGTTTTGTCAGAGATTGTACCATGCTGCCAGACAGGCACTTGAATCCATTACCCCCTGAGAATGCAATTCTGTCTTACAGATTTGATCAAAAGGAATATGGAACATTGGTGGTGAGTTCATATCCATAAAATATTGGATCAATGGCTGAAGCTATTTTATTGAGCACTCTTCACCACCACCACCCACGACCCCCACCCCCGCCCTCTGCATTCACAGATGCTGCCGAGCCCACTTGTTCTTTGCCCCACTATTATTCATTGCTGGCCATATCTATGCTTGTAACTTTTTTTTACCTCAATACATGTGACTATAAACTAAACTTTCAAATTCCCCATTTGATTGTTGCCGAGCTCTTTATTAAAATGGAACCTACTCATTATTTGTACCACTAATCACAACTACCCACATGTTCAAAGATTTCGCCAACTTCTTTCACCCCCATGTTTCTATGAAACATACCTGTAGAAGAGTGACTGAGACTGGAAAGTGTCATAGAGGAGAAAGGTGGAGGCAGTTAGAAACCCAAGCAACCAGCCACACTCTAATACAGAGCGGCGCTCCTAAAATTAAAAAAAGTCATATTCAGTTTGAATTAGCACAATTCAAGAATATTATCAATGATCACAGGAAATCTCAAAACATACAACACTCCCAAAAGACTCCCAAAAGAACAGATTCTGTATCATCCTAAAATAAGTAAGAAACTATCCTGCACTCAAATTCGACATCCTTCGTCCGGCACCTCCCTCCATTTTCTGAATCTCACCATCTCCATCTCAGGAGATAGACTATCGACTGACGTCTATTATAAACCAACTGACTCCCACAACTATCTAAACTACACTTCTTCCCACCCTGCCTCCTGCAAAGACTCTATCCCCTACATCCAATTCCTCCATCTACGCTGCATCTGTGCCCAAGATGAGGTATTCCATACCAGGACATCCGAGGCACCCTGCAGCTCTGCTCCTATGCCCCCTAGTCCTTGCCTTTCACCCCATCAGCCGTTGCATACAACAAATAATCTTCCAACATTTTCGCCACTGGGATCCCACCATTTTCCCTTTCCGCCTTACGCAGAGACGGTTCCCTCCGCAACTCCCTCGTTAACCTAATTCCTTCCCACCCAAACCACCCTGTCCCCAGGTACCGCCCCTGCAAACGCAGGAGATGCAACACCTGTCCCTATACCTCCTCCCTCGACCCCAACAGTCCTTTTAGGTCAGGCAGAGGTTCACTTGCACCTCCTCCAACCTCATCTACTGGATCCATTGTCCCAGGTGTAGATTCTTAAACATCGGCAAGACCAAACGTAGACTTGCCGATTGTTTTGCTGAACACCGTCGCCCAGTTCTCCTGGGCCTACTGCTCTCCCTGTTGCCAAACACTTAAACTCCCTTTCCTATTCCCACACTGACCTTTCTGTCCTGGATCTCCTCCATTGTCTGAGGAGGCCAAATGAAAATTGGAGGAACAGCACCTCATATTTTGCTTGGGCAGCTTACAACCCAGCGGTATGAATATTGATTTCTCTAACTTCAAGTAACCGTTGCTTTCCCTCTCTCCGTCCCTCCCCAACCCTAGTCATTGTACTAGTTTCAATGTCACCCTGGTGAGTTTCATTGTCTGAAACTCGTTTTCTCCTAGCCAACAGCTAACAATGGCCTGTTTCCTTTGTCACTACTTTTTTGCATATCTTTAATTCATTTGTTCTATATCATCCTTTATATCTTTCTCGTTTCCCTTTCCCCTGACTTTGTCTGAAGAACGGTCTTGACCCGAAACGTCACCTTCTCTCCAGAGATGCTGTCTGACCCGCTGTAACTCCAGCTTTTTGTGTCTATCTTTGGTTTAAACCAGCATCTACGGTTCATTCATACACAAGAAACCATCTCCCACTGATTACAATAGGGAAGGTAGTCATTCAGTCCATTGGGTCCATGTTAGATTCCACTAAACCTATTCCCATTCATTAATCCGCAGTGGGGCACCCACATCTGAATTTTAGTCAATGTATAAAGCATGTAAATTAGTAAGTAGCTGATGAATAATAACCACTGATGCGAAACCCAGTGGAGTGCCAATACAGTCAAAGCCATCAGGGGGGGGGGGGAAAAGAGTATTTAAATCAAAAGAAACCTACCTGTAGGAAGACCTGATTTATAATTATCTTGTTTGCATAAAGGGAAGTTATCCACAGTCCAGCACCAACTGCAATACCTAATAAAATGACAAACAGTTGTGATTGTCTTTAGTGGAATTTTATTAGTAAAATGAAAAGGCAAGAAAGCAGCTGAATTATGATGTAAATACAATCATTCCGATATTTGGATACTCGCACATTACTACTTACTGTGCTTAATATTCTATTTTATATGCATTTCATAGTAAATCACTGCCACCTGCCTGCTCAGGTGGATGATCAAGGCACTATTTAAGGCAAATTCTCCAAAGTGAACCATCCAATATTTATTCTTCATATCAACAGCCCTTTAAAAAGTATGGTCATCATGATAGTCATTTGTGACAACCCCTGGCAACACCCATCACTTGTCAACATTTTCAATAATAGAAACATAGAAAATAGGTACAGGAATACCTATCTTTACTCAGAGAGTGGTAGCTGTGTGAAATGACCTTCCAGTGGAAGTGGTGGAGGCAGGTTTGATTTGATCATTTTTAAATAAATTGGATAGGTATATGGTCGGGAAAGGAATGGAGGGTTATGGTCTGAGTGCAGGTAGATGGGACTAGGGGAGAATATGTGTTCGGCACGGACTAGAAGGGCCGAGATGGCCTGTTTCCGTGCTGTAATTGTTACATGGTTATACGAGTAGGCCATTCGGCCCTTCGAGCCACCACCGCCATTCAATATGATCATGGCTGATCATCCAGAATCAGTAATTGTTCCTGCTTTCTCCCCATATCCCTTGATTCCATTATCCCTAAGAGCTATATCTAACTCTCTCCCGAATACATCCAGTGAATTGGCCTCCACTGCCTTCTGTGGCAGAGAATTCCACAGATTCATAACTCTCTGGCTGAAAAAGTTTATCCTCATCTCAGTCCTAAATGGCCTACCCCTTATTCTTAAACTGTGACCCCTGGTTTTGGACACCCCCAACATAGGGATACAAATCTGCATCTAGCCTGTCCAATCCCTTAAGGATTTTATGTTTCTATAAGATCGCCTCTCATCCTTCTAAATTCCAGTGAATACAGTGAAGTTCCATTCTTCCATCATGTCAGTCCCTCCATCCCTGGAATTAACCTGGTGAACCTACGCTGCACTCCCTCAATAGCAAGAATGTCTTTCCTCAAATTATGCGACCAAAACAGCACACTCTGCTTCAGGTGCGGTCTCAGCAGGGCACTGTACAACTACGGTAGGACCTCCTTGCTCCTGTACTTAAATCCTCTCGCTATGAAGGCCAACATGCCATTCGCTTTCTTCACTGCCTGCTGTACCTGCATGCTTACTTTCAGTGACTGATGTACAAGGACACCTAGGTCTCATTGCACCTCCTCTTTTCCTAATCTGACACCATTCACCTTCTATAGAAACTTTAATGAGAAACTTGCAAATTTGATTGGAATTATAAAATCCATGCGAGAGATGTGTTGATGGAGAGATTGCCTGCATCTAATGCATGACAGTGAGCCATTTTATTGACTGGTCTTTAAGTGAAGGCACATATGTATTAGGATGGTGTGTGACTTTTGTGGTGAATTTGTAGGTTGTGATATTTTTTCATGCACCTGCTCCTCTTCTCCTGGAGCAGGTTGAATATTTGAGAGGTGCCATCAAAGAAGCCCTGCCAAGTTGCTTTTGTAAATGGTTCACATTGCATGGAGAGAATAGATGTTTAATATGGGGGAATGCATGTCAATCTGATGTGTGGTTCGGCATGTTTCTGGAAATCTGCACTATTGAATGTTGCAAGTTTGAATAAATTAGTTTCCAGAAATAGATTCAGCCATGACCAAAACCACTATCTAAAGTCAGCCAAATTCACACTATTTGCCCGTAAAAAAAAAAGGCAGACCTCGTCTCAGATATCAGAATTATACAGCTGCCTTGCAGATCAGTATATCAAAAATGTAGGTCAATGGCCCCTGGTGCATTGATCCAGCAATTCTGCTTCTGCAGACTTGGACGACCAACACTGTATTAGAAGGTAGACACAAAATGCTGGAGTAACTCAGCAGGACAGGCAGCATCGCTGGAGAGAAGGAATGGGTGACGTTTTGGGTCGAGATCCTTCTTCAGACTGATGTCAGGGGAGTGGGTGGGACAGAGATAGAATGTAGTCGGAGACAGTAAGACTGGTGGGAGAACTGGGAATGGGATGGAGAGAGAGGGAAAGCAAGGGCTATTTGAAGTTAGAGAAGTCAATGTTCATACCGCTGGGGTGTAAGCTACCCAAGTGAAATATGAGTGCCTTTCCTCCAATTCGCGCTGGGCCTCACTCTGACAATGTCAGAAAGGTCAGATTGGGAATGGGAGGGGGAGTTAAAGTGCTGAGCAACCGGGAGATCAGGTAGATTAAGGCAGACTGAGCGGAGATGTTCAGCGAAAACGATCGCCGAGCCTCCGCTTGGTTTCGCCGATGTACAGAAGTTGACACCTGGAACAGTGGATACAGTAGATGAGGTTGGAGGAGGTGCAGCCTCACCTGAAAAGACTGTCAGGGTCCTTGGATGGAGTCGAGGGGGGACGTAAATGGACAGGTGTTGCATCTCCTGCGATTGCAGGGGAAAGTACCTGGGGAGGGGGTGGTTTGGGTGGGAAGGGACGAGTTGACCAAGGAGTTGCGGAGGGAACGGTCTCTGTGGAAAGCAGAAAGGGGTGAGATGGGAAGATGTGGCCAGTAGTGGGATCCTGTTGGAGGTGGCGAATGTGTTGGAGGATTATATTGCTATATGCGACGGCTAACGGGGTGGAAGGTGAGGAAAAGGAGGACTCTGTCCTTGTTGCGAATGGGGGGTGGGGGCAGGGGGAGCAAGAGCAGAGCTGCGGGATATCGAGGAGACCCTGGTGAGAGCCTCATCTAGAATGAAAGAGGGATACCCCTGTTTCCTAAAGAATGAGGACATATCCGATGATCTAGTATGGAAAACCTCATCCTGGGCGCAAGTGCGGCGTAGACGGAGGAATGGGGAGTAGGGGGACATGTCACGGGGTGACGCCTGTATGGTCGTAAGTAGTCGCCCAAAGAGTCGTACCTTTTTCTGGTTACCGCTGGATTTTCAACATTTTGAAATTTTTTGGCAACTTGCTGCGACAAGTCGCCGAAAAAAATCACGTAGGTGGGACAGGCCCTTTAGAATCTCAATGATGAAAGATAAAATATTTCAATGTGACATTCAGTGTTCTTTTACAAACGTTAATGTGCTCATGAAATACTTCTCATACCTAGTGCATGTTGAAAAATCAGTTTGGCACAAATGATGACAATAAATGGGAGACTCTTCTGAAGCCAAAGGAAGAGGTATCGAAGTTCCGAGATTGAGCCTGAGTTGGGTTCCCTGTCATCCAGTTCAGACCTTTCTCCTGCAGGACCCTCCGTTCTGGCATGAGAATGCAAGTGAGAGTGCAAGTGCGAATGAGAAGAGTTTGTATGCTGAGGTCCTGCTCCAAGTCGCCTGCCCTGGTCTTCAGATGCATCCATTTGAATTTGAACAACTTCTTTGGAAGGATGTGACACACTCTCTGAAGTCCCAACAAATAAGTCAGGATGCGAAGCAGCACCTTCCCCTGTGGTTTCAGTTAGTGGCTGCGCGTGGGGTTGGCTGATACCAGTGTGCACAGCAACAAATTCGTTCTGCATGTCAGGCCCTACTAACCGGCTGTTCAGAATCCCTGGCCTGTGTGGTATTCCAGAATTCTGGCTCGAATGTCTCCTATCAAGTTAAAAATAAAATGTTAGTTTCATCAAAAGGGAATAATTGCAGAGAAAGTACTCTGGATAAGCTGCCTGTTTTCATGTTCTTGCATTACTGCTGCCTACATTCCCACACAAATTGTTTTTAGGGAGTGTGAGGGAGACCTCACACATGGCTTGTCTTGGCCATATTCAAAGAGAAAAGTTCCCATCAACATTAGGCTCTTGAACTGCCCTTACTGCAGAGAGACACAAAAACCTGGAGTAACTCAGTGGGACAGGCAGAATCTCTGGAGAGAAGGAATGGGTGATGTTTCGGGTCGAGACCTTTCTTCAGACTGGTTAGGGATAAGGGAAACAAGAGACAATGATGTGGAGAGATAAAGAACAATGAATGAAAGATATGCAAAAAAGTAACGATGATAAAGGAAACAGGCCATTGTTTGCGGTTTGTAGGGTGAAAATGAGAAGCTAGTGCGACTTGGGTGGGGGGGGGAGGGGGAGATAGAGAGAGAGGAAATGCCGGGGCAACCTGAAGTGATAGAAATCAATATTCATACCAAGTTCAAGTTCAAGTGAGTTTATTGTCATGTGTCCCTGTATAGGACAATGAAATTCTTGCTTTGCTTAAGCACACAGAAAATAGTAGGCATTTACTACAAAACAGATAAATGTGTCCATATACCATGATATAAATATATACACACATGAATAAATAAACTGGTAGTGCAAATATCAGAAAGTGGTGTAAGCTGTCCAAGGGCTGTAAGCTGCCCAAGCGAAATATGAGATGCTGTTCCTCCAATTTGTGTTTAGCCTCACTCTGACAATGGAGGAGCCCTAGGACAGAAAGGTTTGTGTAAGAATGGGAAGGAGAATTAAAATGTCCAGCAACCGGGAGATCACGTTGTTTCAGGCAGGCTAAGCGAAGTTGTTCCACGAAACGATCGCCCAGTCTGCGTTTGGTCTCGCCGATGTATAAGAGTCCACATCGTGAACAACGGATACAGTAGATGAGGTTGGAGGAGATGCAAGTGAACCTCTGCTTAACCTGACAGGACTGTCAGGGTCTCTGGACAGAGTCGAGGGAGGAGGTATAGCGACAGGTGTTGCATCTTCTGTGGTTACAGGGGAAGGTACCTGTGGAGGGGGTGGGAAGGGATGAGTTAACCAGGGAGTTGTGGAAGGAATGGTCTCTGCGGAAGGCGGAAAGGGGTGGAGATGGGAAAATGTGGCTAGTGGTGGGATCCCATTGGAGGTGGCGGATATTTCGTAGGATTATGTTTTGTATGCGACGGCTGATGGGGTGGAAGGTAAGGACTAGGGAGACTGTCTCTGTTCCAACTAGGAAAAGGGGGAGCAAGGGGGGAGCAGCGGGGTACCGAGGAGACACGAGTGAGGGCCTCATCTATGGTGGGAGAGAGGAACGAGGATATCTCGGATCTTCTAGTAACGAACATCTCATCTTGGGCGCAGGTGCGGTGTAGAAAGAGGAATTGGGAGTAGGGGATAGAATCTAACTGCAACCTGACCTCAGCAACGATCTACCATGGACTTTGTTTAGGTTGCACAATGTACTTCGGTTTGCATTATAGTTGTCTCATTACCTAGTATTACTGATAATTTATATTATTGTTTATTGTATATTTATTTCTTGTGTTGTTGCATTAATGTGCCTGTAAAGCTGCAGAAAATCTCCTTATTCCATTTCAGGTCAATTAAGCACTCTTTACTCTTGATTCAACCATTAACAAGAAGCTCACCCAATGCAGTCTCTTGTAGATGACATCAATAAAAATTATTTATCTTTGAGCAAGAGTTCCTCTGCAACTGTTAAGAAACAAGGCAGGGTCCTCACCACATAGACACGACAGCCAAGAAAGCACATCAATGCCTCTAAAAATCGATGTCTAAAAAAATTCAGCATGTGTCCAATGACTCTCACCAATTTCTACATATGGCAGTATAGAAAGCATTATACCCAGATGCATCGCAGCTTGGTATGGCAACTGCTCTGCCTGAAATGCAAGAAAATGCAGTGGTGTGAATGCAGCTGAGTCCACACGCAAATTAGCCTGCCCGCATCAACTCCATACTTAAAAGAGCCAATATAATCAAGCACCATTCATACTATGGTTTATCCTCTCATCTGTCCTCTCCCATGAGGCAGAAGATACAAAAGCTCGAAAGCATATACCACCAGATTCAATAGCAACTCTATCCCCATTGTTATCAGACACTTGATTGATCCCACATATGAGATTTGAGACAAATTTCCAAATCTTCCAAACTACCTCTTGGCAGCTGTAATAATTTTATTTTTGGCAAGATTTTCTCTTTTATGCTTGATGCCTGATATACTTGTGTGGTATTATTTGTTGAGATAGCATGCCTGGATAGGATAAACTTCAAGTACAATGTTAAAATGGAGTAAAGGGGCAAAGACAGATGGCAAGAGATAAGTGGAGGAAGGAACTACAGATGCTGGTTTACGCCAAAGATAGACAAAATGCTGGGGTAACTCAGCAGGACAGGCAGCTTCTCTGGAGATAAGGAATAAGTGACTTCATCTGAAGAGGGGTCTCGACACGAAACGTTACCCGTTCCCTCTGACAAGAGATAAAATTCGATCATTACAAATTTAAAGAGGATCAATAGGAGCACTTCCATTTACAGAAATAAAAAGCCATGAGCTTTATGATCGGAACCAAGCAGGTTATAATCGGGAACTCGTCCTACAAGGGCAGTAGAAAGCGGAAGTAGTTCTGAAGCGGTTTCGGTCTCGACCCGAAACGTCACCTATTCCTTTTCTCCAGAGATGTTGCCTGACCCGCTGAATTACTCCAACTTTTTTTAAATATATATTTAGTTGCCTATCTTTAGTTCTAAGGGGGGCTTGCTTAATAATTTGATGGAGCATAACGTGGTATTGGGGCGACAGCTGGGAATGAGGACTCTTGAGTTTGTTCTAGAAAGTGGGGACATTGACTCCAGCGGAACAGCCTCTCCCAGGGCCTGCAGTCAACGTACATTTTAAAGGCGAACACCACAAGCATCATAAACTCACATCAAGACAAAAAAAAAACTGGTTGATTTCCATAACACAAACAAACCTAAAACGACGGTCAACTGCTTCTTCCTGCCGTCAGTGCCAAGGTATTGCGTTAATTACCTGTCATTCTGAGGCCAGAGTTTCATGCTGGCGAGAGCCCAGCGCCCACCGCCTTCCTCAACCTCCAGCAGCCATTTCCCCGGCCGCGGTCACAAACCGCCTCACAGCAGCTCATAGGTTAAAGGTTACACCTAAAGCTTTAAGAAATTACATGTACGCCTTTAAAAAGCACAACCAGACGCAGTCTACAGAGTTAGGGCTCGTTTTGGGTGAATAACAGTGCTCTCTCTATATTTAATACATTTTTTAAAAAGTACTTTTATTGCATCCGACGTAATGACGCTCAACGTGGCCCCGTTGCTATAGCAACGGGAGCCGTGAGCAGGTAAACGTTGGACTTTTGGCACCAGACCCAGAGATTTTGTTATTAAATTAACATACTTTGTTAATATGTCTACCAATGTCAATTTCCTGTGGGCTTTTTTTTGCTATATTGTTAACACGTCAGTCCATATGTTTAATGGTACAAAACCCACTTCTACAATCTAACAAGAAAGTTGTACTTTTTTATAGACCTGGTAACTTCGTCAGGATGTCACAACATTCTTAACAAGCAGTAAGTTTAAGAAGGAACTGCAGATGCTGGAAAAATCGAAGGTAGATAAAAATGCTGGAGAAACTCAGCGGGTGAAGCAGCATCTATGGAGCGAAGGAGTAGGTGACGTTTCGGGTCGAGACCCTTCTTCAGACTCGACCCGAAACGTCACCGGTTCCTTCGCTCCGTAGACGCTGCCTCACCCGCTGAGTTTCTCCAGCATTTTTATCTACTAACAAGCAGTAAGGTTTTGTTTTGAAGCATGATTGTGGTTAGTGTATGGGCAATGCAGCAGCAATTGTGTGCCTGAAAAGAACCCACAAACTGTTATATATATTTAATAGATAATCTGATAATTTAGGGAACAACATTGACCCCAGGTCACCATTGATAACTCTTTTGTAGATACCCAAGAGAGTATTTTGACATTGTGTCTGAAATCAAACATCTCCAAAATTAGCTATCCCTCAAACCTACACTGGGGAGCTGCACTATATTTTTGTGGTCAGTTCTGTGCTGTTGGAATTGATCCCACAACCTTCTTACTCAGAGGCAAGACTGAACCACAGCTGACAAATAATGCCTTGCTGAGTGAATGTTGCGGTTTCAGAAATTTCTGATGAAACATTATACATTGCAAAATGTCATAACATGCCATTTTAATCCTTGTATTTTTTTTAATGTTTAATTACTTCTACCCTCGCTTTTCCAATTCTCTCTATGTCTGCAATGTCTTTCAGCTCTCCAATGCTCTTCAGTTCTGATTATTACTACTTCCTCGATTTCCTTTATTCCACTGTTGGCTGTCATACCATCAAATAACTAAGCAACGAATTCCAATGCTTAAGACTCTCCGCCTCTTCTATCTTATTTTAGCTAGTCCTTAAAATCTATCATTTTGACTCTGCTTTGCTCATTTTATGAATCGTGGAATGATTAATGCACGGAAGGCCATTTAGCCTATTTAGCCCATTCTGTCCATACCAGCTTTCAATCATTTTATGTGACGTGCCATTAGATTGCATTTAATTAAAGTTTTTTCTGAAGCACTTTCACTTTGTTATTGAGACTTATATGATGCAGTCCTATTCTATTTCCAACAATATATGTCTCTTAATGTATAACTTTTTAACTATTAAGAGTTAATAGAGTAAAATAATAAGAGATTTTACTCTATTAAAATATCTCTTAAAAAAACGATATTTTACATTATTATTCAGAGTAGGAAAGCAACTTGCACCATTGAAAAGCTCCCAACTATTTTTCTAAAATATCCCTTTACTTTTACTTATTCTCTCCACCTCTCCCAATCCGCGCTCTCCTCCCCTACCCAAACAAAGGCTCCATGCTTGACTTTGATTCCACTGGCATGTGTGCATGATGATTGAGTTGATATATCCAGGTCAATCCATTCTATTGGAATATATTTCAGCAGATATTGCAAATACAATGTTTATTTCCTTTCATTACGCTACTTGTAGTCTCACTATTCTGGTATCCCATCCGAGCTCAATTAATTCAGCACAGAGACAGACTAAATCTGAGACCTCTTTTCTAAAGATCCAACATTAGAAAGTAGGAAAAGCAGCAAAAAAACTGCCACTGAAGTTGTTGCAAATGTTTTCATTTAAGATCTTTTTGTTTTCATATCAGCAGCCAAACAGTGTTAAAATTTAGAGTATAGTTATCCAGTAGGTAGTTCCCAAGGTAACTCAATCTAAGAATGATGCTTATAGTCTGTTTTACAATTTTCGTCATTATTTTCAAAACGTCCCATGAGTGCATAAACTCTGAACCCTTCTTCCAATTCTTGCATTTTATACATTTTCACATCCGTTATTAGTGCCCAGCAGTCCTGACATGAACAATCGAATACATTTCCTGAATTTATACGCCTATCTCCAACTCTTCCATCCCTTAAAAGGCATCTTAAAATCTACCTCGTGCTGGTCTTAATATCATCTTGCATGGATCAAGATCAAATTTGTCCAATCGTGCTTTGATAAAGTATCTTGGAATGTTTTCAGGCACTAAAGGTGATTGAGCAAAGCTGAACTGTTCCATGGTTCCAGAAGGTGCTATATAGCAGTGCTTTGTTGTTAGAGTAAAGCTGAACTGTTCCATGGTTCCAATGGAAGAATTAATAAATGCATAACATGATCATGTATGAGTATCGGAAGGAAACATATTCTGGGTTGACTATGATAGTTCGGTAGTCAAAGAGCGTGATAACACTCTTTGAATGGTCTCACTGTAATAAATAATATTATAACCAATTAATTGAGGCATTCAATTACAATGGATATAAAAATAACTTTTATTTCTAATTATTTAACCTTATTTATCATAATCATCCTTTTTTCATTTTTTTTTATAATGCAGAGGCTTCTTAAGAACACTTCTTAGAACACTTCTTAAATCTAAGCTAACTTATCAGTGTTGATATTGCAGTTAAATCCAAAGCTCAGAAATTATTGATGACAGATAAGTATCTCAAGAAGCACTGGATATCATCTGGGATCCAATATGAATAACCATCCATTCAAGATGGATTGGCTGGACTCAAGCCTGCAGGAGACATTATTCCCTGGCAAACCGTGGCACAAGGTCAGGATGTGACTGGATTGTCTTTTTTTTTAAATTGTATTCAGCGATATAAATACCATCACTTGAAAAATATTTATTTAATTTCAAAATGTACTTTATCATGAAAATTGGAAATGTAATATATAACATTCAATTCAATATTTTCATAACAGGTTGTTATGTCCATTGCTTAAAATTAGCACATCATTAGTTATTGTTTTTTTTCAACCTTAAAGCAAATAGTTCACAGGATTTTAACACAGACTCAGCCAATTAATGTGCAATGAACTGTGGTTCTTTCCCAGAGAGCCAATGCACTGGCTACATTGAGCCTCAGCATGTCACTGGGCACTCAGTTGTGGATATTTGAATGTGTCTATTTATAGCATTCATCTGTGGATAATACCTTTGCATCAGTGAATTTCAGGCAGGACAGAAGACACATTGCAATGGTTTTCCAGCAACAGTTGTAGATTCGCAGAATAAGTGGTTGAAAAGCAAGAAAGCATTTTTCGTGCATGTTGCCGAAGATGTGGGTATTCTATTGCATTTTTCCATATTTCAATCGGATCTTTCTTAGCGTCAAATAAGGATTTTAAAATATCATCTTCTGAGAGCTCAATCTATTCCATCTGTAGTTCTTTAGGAGCCTTGGAGACATCAACCAGGTGAGGTTGAAATGCTAATTTGAGTGTGATGTCATGATTCTCAAAGTCAGTGAACCTTTCATTGTATTATTTAATTAATAAGTCTATAACAGCTGCGTATTCTTCAAATGATTCATATAAATCCTCCTGCTCATCAATGACCTTCGCTAATTGGGGAAAATGTTCATCTGAAATTTCATTTCGAAGAAGTGTTTTGAAAAAAGGTAGCTTTTTTCAAAATGCTTGGATTTTTTGCCACATATCATATATAGACTTAGTTTTACCTTGCAAAGAAACATTCAAGTCATTTTGCTTTGACATGATATCACATAGAAATGCAGTATTTCTATAGAAATCTTCTTTCAATAATTCACATTACTGATTCTGTTCTTCCTAAAATGTAACTATCTGTTCTCGCAAAGATAAAAATGTTGGTATAACCTGTCCCTGCGATAGCCAACACACTTTACAATGTTATGGCAAATCCACACTGAATGCCTCATTGTCCAACTTTAGCATATTACGAAACTGACGATACCGTGTTGCATTTGCACGAATATAGTCAACAATGCTTATAACTTGGTGCAAAGTGTCACTTAAAATAGTAGGTTTAGCACAGTGATTTTGCTGGTGTAAGATACGATGAAAAGAAATGTGAGCATCTGGATCTGATAATACCTTTTTTATCTGTGCAATAACCCCCTCACGTTTTCCTGTCATGGAAGGTCCACCGTCTGTACATACACTCACTAAATTTGTGAGTCTAAATTAGTCCACCTTCACGACATTTATCTTGAAAGTTGTTGAAGAAATCTATTCCTCGTATTCTACCCGTAAGAGTGCCCAAAGCGAGTAACCCTTCGTAGCAAAGAAAATCTTCTGTTAAGGCCCGAATTAAGTATAAAACCTGCGCCGAGTCAGTAGTATCAGTTGATTCATCCAAAGTGATTGAAGAATATATATTTTCCTTTTGGAGTATTGCGTGAAGTTGTTCTGTTACGTTGAGGGCTAATTCACCCTAATCATGCATTTGCAAACCTGCACAGCTCTTCTGCAAAACCCTCATACATATTAACAAAAGGAAGGACATCTGGACCTCACCTTATCCTCAACTTCCATCCAGTTGGAAGACCAAAGTAAAGAAACATTTTCCCAGGTAGTATAAACAATTTGAACAAGGCTTCACACTTTAACCAATCACAAGATAACAGTACAAACACTCTGCAACATAATTAACAATCCTCAACACTCCATCCTATGACCAATCCTAATCATGCATTTGCAAATCTGCTCAGCTCTTCTGCAAAACCCTCATACATATTAACAAAAGGAAGGACATCTGGACCTCACTTTAAACTCAACTTCCATCTGGGGTTCAGACACCTTGGAGCTGTGACTCACAGCTTGCAACTTTCACAGAAAGAGCCCAAGCAGGCTTTGCAAATACAGCGATTCTCCATTTTGTGACATATTTTATTTGGCCAATTACAAAATTTGGATTCATTCAAAAGGCCGCACTTAATGGCCTAGAAGGCCGCAGGTTCCCCACCCCTGAACTAATGTATAGTAGGAAGACACCATGCTTTATAAATCGCAACTAAGCCGTGAATAATATGAATAAGGAGGAGTACAATGTGGTCTAAGTAATGCACCCCGATGCATCCGAGCCCCAGGTTGCTGTAGGGCCTCCATTGGCCCTCTCCACCATTGAGGTGCACTGGACTGCCACCTGCACGCTTGGCTTCGTGGAGTGGCTCCCCGATCCAGCAACATCCTAGGCTGCTGCAGGGCCACCAGCTCTCTATTCCATTGTCGAGGTGTACTAGACTGCCTCCCGTAGCCGGACTGCTTTCTAGCCCTTTGTTCCTTGCGTCCATCGGTGCCATCTTAACTCTCTTCACCTCCTCTCTGGCCTTCAGGAACAAGCAGGGCAGGGATTGGAGGCTTCTTGTTGGGGTCGGCTTTCCTGGCTCCGTGGCGGGCGAGCCAGGCCTGCTGCCGGAGGATAGATGTGGCATCACAGTCTGGCGTGCAGCACCACGGATGTTGCTCCAGCACTTTGAGTTACTCCAGCACTTTGTCAATCATTGTGTTGTTGGTGTGGGTTCACACATAAGCAATGCCCCCGAAAACATTAATGAGCGAGAGAGAGGCAACAATTTGGTTGTTTTATTCTCACTATTACTTATGCCAGCATTTTATTCAGATCTAACTAAATACTTACATTTAAATTCCAAAATGCCATGATGGGATTGGAATTCACAACAAGGGATTAAAAGTTCAGGTCTCTTGATAGCAGTCTTAGAATTTAAACACAATTCCACTACTCCCTTACCATTTCGGAAAGTTGTAAAGTATGAAATGAACACTCCAGAAAGAATATTGTTATTTATGTAAAGCTTTTCAAATGCAAGATTGTAATCAGTAATTTGAAGTGTTTTTTCCATATTACATTGAGAGATTAGATGGTGTCTTTGGGTTTAATAGAAGTATTAATAATTTTAATTTTAATAAGATGCTGTTGTAAACTAACGAACAGAGATTTAAGATAATTAGCAAAAGAATAAATGTGGAGATGTGAAAATATTTTTTTAGAAAATGAATTTTCTGAAATGCAGTCTGAAAGGGTAAAAATGTAAGAGGATTTAGAGATAACTTTCCAATGATATGGAGAATATGCATGATTTTTAATTTGTCAGCTTTGGGCACGAGTCTGTGACCTGAATGCTGTGGGACAAATGTGTGAGTTTGGATTCATAATCTCAAATATTTGTTTTGATGATGATTGAGAGGTCATCCCCCTATTAACCCCTAGCTCTTGCACAAGGCCTTGTAAAATGGAATTAAACATTCTTGAAAAGCAAGAATTTGTAGGACTCCAGGGATTAGTAAGGGAGAGAAACTTATTGAACAGATCACACAATCAGAGCGAATGTGTAAAATCTACATTATATTTGGGTGATGCAGAAAGATTTACAAAGAACAAGCACTGACTTGTGCCTTTGCTCCTCTAATTTCAGTATTATACCTTGGCAGAATTGAATAGTTTGATTGGGGAATTGTAGAGATTGGAAGAAAAGCAAACAAATTTCATGCTTTAGGTCAACCACATTAAATTCCTGGCTTTATTTCCTTTATTAAAGGTTCTTTTGCATCTTTAACAGCATTTTATTTCTGGTCCCAGATTTCTTGATACTGTATAATACACTAAATTTAAATATAATGATATAAATTCTTTGCTCTCAACAAACAACTAGATTTCTATGTACATTGAAAATTCAGCTTCTGCAAGCACAATTGTTTCTACATATTCATGGTTAGAAAAATTGTAAAACATCAGAACAACTGGAAGAGGACCATTTTAGAGCATAGTGGCTCAGATATCAAAGCTGTGCCTCACATCTCCAGCAACCAGGATAGAATCCTTGCCTCTATTGCTGTCTGTGTGCAGTTTATATGAATGAATGAATGAATAAGTTTATTGGCCAAGTGTTCACATACAAGGAATTTGCCTTGGTGCTCCGCCCACAAGTGACAACATGACATACAGTGACACATAAAACATTAAACATTAATAATAAAACATTATCGATTAAACACGTGAATTAAATAGAATACCGGAGCAAAAGGAGGCTACAGATTTTTGGTTATTGAGTAGAGCTACTACTTGTGGTAAAAAGCTGTTTTTATGTCTGGCTGTGGCAGCTTTGACAGTCCGGAGTCACCTTCCAGAGGAAAGTGATTCAAAGAGTTTGTGGCCAGGATGAGAGGGGTCAGAGAGGATCTTACCCGCTCGCTTCCTGGCCCTTGCAGTGTGCAGTTCGTCAATGCAGGGAAGGTTGCAGCCAATAACCTTCTCAGCTGATTAGAAGATTTGCTGCAGCCTCCGGATATCGTGCTTGGTGGCTGAGCCAAACCAGACCATGATGGAGAAGGTGAGGACAGTATAGAATTGGGCCATCATTGCCTGTGGCAGATTGTGCTTCCTCAGCTGCCGCAGGAAGTACATCCTCTGTTGTGCCTTTTTGACACTGGAGTTGATGGTGGCCCCCCATTTAAGATCCTTGGAGATGATGGTTCCCAGGAACTTAAAAGACTCCACAGATGTGACTGTGGTGTTGTTGATGGTGAGTAGGGTGAGGGGAGGGGGAGCTCTCCTAAAGTCTACAATCAATTTCACTGTCTTAAGAGCATTGAGCTCCAGGTTGTTGTGTTGGCACCAGGATGCCAGCTGTGTCACTATGTTCCTACTGAAAACATGTGCTTCCCTGAGTTCTCTAATTTCTTCCCACATCCCAAGGATGTGTGTGTTGCTAATTGAATTAACCACTGTAAATTACTCTAAAATGGAGGTGAGTGTTATAATTTGGAGTGATTGATGAGATTCTGTAGCGAGTTGATTACAGGGAAAAAATAACAGGGGACTGAGATTACTTTGTGAGGTGGCATTGACCACCTATGTTGTAGGAAAATATGAAATGAATTGTAAAACAATAGTTCCTTTGTAAAGAGTGTGTCATAACTCATGTGCTTGCCTACATTTTAAACTCAGGTTTATGAAAAATTAGAATCTGCTCTTGTTTGTGAAATTGAGGATCAATTGAAGAATTCTGAACAAAGACAGATAATTCTACAGCTTTTGGGACGTCCTTTTGTACAAAAGAACATCAGCCAACGAGCAGCCTGGTATGCAGGTGAGCTCTGGATAGTTTCCACGTGTGCACAGATGAAGCCTAGCTTTATTTCAACAAGAACATTCCTCTGTCTAAATTGTCAGATAATTTGATTCATATCTACTACTGAGTGAATGTAAAACTCTTCCAAGGAAACCTGAAGCTATGGACATTATTCCTGAAGAAAAGTTTTGTCTCTGGTCATCAACTCTGTCCCTCACTGTAGCAGACATTGTATGACTTTGATGTTATCTTTGACCCACAGTTGAGCTTTGAATCTCATCTCTGTCTTCACCAAGAACAGCTAAAATAGCCTTCATACTGTGTCATGATTTCAAAACTGTTGAAACCCTTATCTTGCCAGTTATATATAATTATTCCAATACATACCTGGCCATTATCCTTTGTTTTAATTTCCATGATCTAGAGATCACTCACATCTTCATTGCCAGTGTCCCACTAAATAGTACACGTCATCATCCATCCCCTTGTGCTTGCCTTCTGGTTATACAATTCCTTAATTAAACATTCTTGTCCTCGTCTCAGATTCCTCCATAATTTCTATGATAATTTCAAAATTCTATCTGTGTAATCTCTTCCAGTAGTATATAATTCTCAAATGATGGCTTCTTGCACATAACAGATTAGATTAGATTATTGTCATATATACAGGGGTGTAACGAAATTACTTGTTCACATGAAGTTCACAGAGTAAACTGTACACATAGTCATGGTAAATATAATAAATACAATCTGTGCAAAACAACAGAATGGTGCAGGATTGTAGTGCAAAATCCGATCAGTGCAAACAAATTTGAAAGTACAATAATGGAATAACAGAATGTGTTATGAATAAGAGTAGCACCTCCAGAAAGTGTGTATAAAAGAGATGATTAGTTAGGGAGACAGAAAACAGTGAGGAAGAAGCTGTTCTTAAGTCTGGAGTTCCTCTCTCTTCTCCCAAAGGAGACTTCCCTCTAGCATTCTGAAAATGGACGGAGTGGAAGGAAGTGAAGAGCCTGTGATGGACTGGGCTGTGTTCACCACTCTTTGAAGGTTCATTCAGTCAACAGTTGAGAGGTTGAGATGTATCCAATCAGAATACTTTCTGAAGCACATCTATAGAAATTTGAGAGAATCCTCAGGGACATGCTGAATCTTCTCAGGTGCCTAAGAAAATAAATACGTTAAAGTGCTTTCTAGATCACCACATCAGCATGAGGGGACTTGGGTTGTTGCTGATATTGGATGCCAAGGAACCTGGAGCTATGGTTGATGAGCTCATCAGCTGTTCCATTGCTGAGGACAGGTTTGAGTTCACCCCACGCTTCCTTTGGTCAACAATCAACTCTTTTGCCTTGCTGATGTTAAGGGCTAGGTGATTGTCCTGACACCATGACATTAGGTTCTCAATCTCTTTCTTGTGCTTCATTTCATCGTTGTTGTAGATCTGGCCAACAACAGTGATATAATTGGCAAACTTAAAGAGTGAGGTGGAATTGTTCTTGGCCACACAATCATAGACATACAGAAAGTAGAGCAAGGGACTGAGCTCACAACCTAGTGTTGAGGCCCAGGGTGGAGTTAATGTTGTAACCAATTCTAACTGTCTGAGGTCTGTTGATCAAGAAGTCGAGAAGACAGTTGCCTATGGAGACTCAAGGCCGAGGACAAGACGTTTAGAGATGATCTTATTTGGAATTAAGGTGGTGAAGGCTGAACTATAGTCAAGAAAAGTATCATGACATAGGTGTTCTGATCATCGAAACCATCCATGGCTGAATGTAATGCAAGAGAGATGGCGTCCTCCTTAGACTTATTTTTCCTGTAGAGATCTATATTGTCTGGATGACTGGCACAATATGGGCCACTACCAATTTTTCCAAACACTTCATTATGGTTGACAATAGAGCAATTAGATGGTAGTTATTGAGACAGGTTGCTTTATTTTTCTTGGGACTGGAATGATGGAGGTTTCTCCGAAGTAAACAAGGAGATGATGTAGCCAGTTGACTGCAGCATGCTTTCAGAACATATCTCAGGTCTCCGTCTAGGCCGCTTTCTGAAACTTTACAGTTGTGAAAGTAGTTCTGACTTCGGCCACTGAGATAGACAATAGACAATGGATGCGGGAGTAGGCCATTCGGCCCTTCGAGCCAGCACCGCCATTCAATGTGATCATGGCTGATCATCTCCAATCAATACCCTGTTCCTGCTTTCTCCTCAGATCCCCTGATTCCGCTATCTTTAAGAGCCCTATCTAGCTCTCTCTTGAAAGTATCCAGAGAACCGGCCTCCACCGCCCACAGAGAATTCCATAGACTCACAACTCTCTGTGTGAAAAAGTGTTTCCTCATCTCCGTTCTAAATGGCTTACCCCTTATTCTTAAACTGTGGCCCCTGGTTCAGGACTCCCCCAACATCGGGAACATGTTTCCTGCCTCTAGCGTGTCCAGATCCTTAATAATCTTATATGTTTCAATAAGATCCCCTCTCATTCTAAACTCCAGAGTATACAAGCCCAGCCACTCCATTCTCTCAGCATATGACAGTCCCGCCATCCCGGGAATTAACCTTGTAAACCTACGCTGCGCTCCCTCAATAGCAATAATGCCCTTTCTCAAATTAGGGGACCAAAACTGCACACAATACTCCAGGTGTGGTCTCACTAGGGCCCCGTATAACTGCAGAAGGACCTCTTTGCTCCTATACTCAACTCCTCTTGTTATGAAGGCCAATATGCCATTCGCTTTCTTCACTGCCTGCATGCTTACTTTAATTGACTGACGAACAAGGACCCCCAGATCCAGTTGTACTTCCCCTTTTCCCAACTTGACACCATTTTGATAATAATCTGCCTTCCTGTTTTTGCTACCAAAGTGGATAACCTCATGTTTATCTACATTAAACTGCATCTGTCCACTCTCCCAACCTGTCCAAGTCACCCTGCATTCTCATAGCATCCTCCTCACTGTTCACACGGCCATCCAGATGTATCGGACAGAGCCATTGGGCGATCGGGGGATGTACTTAGGGATGTACTTTGTTTGCCTATTCAAAACGGGCGTAAAAGGCATTCAGATCAACTGATAGAGATGTGTCACTATGCCCTTGACTTCGGCTTCTGGCCCATGACAGTAATTGCCAATTTTAATGACTCTACCACTCCCCTGGCTGAAAACAAGTTGAAATAATTTATTTTGTGTGTATCGCAAATGGGAAATACTGGAATTAGTGAATCAAACATTTCTTATGGTAAGATAGATTGATAAATTGATTGATGGATGGATTGTGTTTGTGGGTATTAATATTTCAGTAACCTTGTCTGCTGAGAGGACACTTAAACATTAACGCTGTTTTTCTTTCCACAAAATGGTACCTAACCTACTGAATATATCCACTATTTTCTCTTTATATTTCAGATTTCTAGCATCTACAATTTTTTTTTGCTTTTTCATTATTTGTGTTTTTCTTTACCAATTGAGATTGACCCGGTTTGACAACTATGTTGTTTAGGATTTGGCCAGCATGCCAAGAATTCAAGGTTGCAGACTCTATTTCTAATCTCTCTGAATTAGCTGACAGTGGTTTGGAAGCCCTGATTGGATTTGGCATCTGTCAACACAAGGAAGAATATCAGCCAGGCTTTCTTCTTTATCCTGTGACACCTGCTGGAAAACAGATGCCTCCAGACATTCAGTAGGACAGGACCAGGCTTAGCTGTTAGGTACTCATGGTACAATACTCACAAATTAAATTTAGATTTGAATTAATCACTGTGCCAAGATCAATGATACTATACTGCAGCAGATTCACTGCCTTAAAGAGACCTAATTCCTAGTAAAATGCCATGCCATGATGGGTTTGTTATTTACACAGTGCTGGGTAGCAGTAAAACTGTAACTGTTTATGGTTTTGTCAATTTCAGTTAAGTACTTAATAAAATAGCATGGATTAACTTGTTGGGTGATAAATTCATAACTTCCAGAAGCAGAATTAGGCCATTGGTCCATCAAGTCTATTACGCCATTCCATCATGGCTGATCTATCTTTCCTCTCAACCCAATTCTCTTGCTTTCACCCCATAACCCCCGACATCCTTTCTAATCAAGAAACCTTACTAATCAGGGTGATGTTCTGTAGTGTCTTGAAATTGGCAAAAAATATAATGGTATGGTATTACTGTCTTTAAAAATAATGAAAACCTATGAAGAGCCATTACATTTTTAAAGTGTTGGGGGGCAATCAAGTGAAAGGTTTGGTAGCTGAATATCCATGCTTCGCACTAATAGATTGCTATATTATGAGCAATTAACAACAAAAAAAATCAGATATCACCAGATCTTATATATATATAAAACATTTTCCCTCAAAATAATGTTTTGGAATATAATGCACTGAAGTTTTTGAATTTAATTCGAGTGTTAATACATGTGGCTAAGTGACATAGCAGTAACAACTCCGTTTTCATTATAGCTCAAAATTAAACATAAGTCTTTAAGATTGTTAAAGTTATTCAGGAAACTTTGGAATTTCTGCTTTTCCATTGTTCTGTACCACAAACAAGTAATTTTTGTACTCTTTATCCTTCCCTGGAATAGCAGTCAACCAATATGGACATTGATCACCATGAGGGCTTAGTTCGGGATACAAGAGTGTGGTTACATGAAATTATGCTGAAGACAGCTGAAAAGTGTGGCTGCCAAAGGAGGCTAGGTAAGATTTTGGCATCCTACAATATACATAAGTATTCTACAATAGTATTTTAGTCATTATTGGAGTTGATTCTGTTAATATATTATAGAACATAGAACAGCCCCTTAGTCCTACAATGTAATGCCGAACATGATGCCAAGTTTAAAACAATCTCATCCGCTTGCACATTATCCATATCCTACATTCCCTGCATATCCATATGAAATAGGATATTCAGACTATCAACCTTGTACCCATGGCATGTGTGAACAGGAAGGTGTGTTTCATCCTTAGAAGGGAGATTAATTTTTAGATGTAATGTATTTGTTAAAGAATGAGAGGGGAAATTAGGGGATTTTTAAAAACAGAATAGGGATTTGAATCATAATATGTAGCCTGTCGATCACACAGGCCAGATTCTCCACTATTGACTCCAACTACACTTAATGCTCATCATCAAGGACCCACACCACCCTTGGCACAATTTCATTTCACTCCAACCATCGCGAAGAAGGTATAGGAGTCTGAAAAATGTGACGTCTACGTTCAGGAACAGCTTCTTCCCAACAACTGCCAGGCTATTGAACACTACGAACTACGAACCGTATTGGTTGCATGAGGGACCCATTCGAGCTTTGTTTGTTTTGCACTTTATTTTTTTTATTTATCTAATGTTTTTGTTTGTTTATTATGTTATCTATTGAGTCCTGTGTGTACAAACCTGCTGCAAATGATGGGCCTGTCCCACTTAGGCAATTTTTCAGTGGACTACCGGCGACTGTCAAGTTGCCGGCAATCGCCTGAAAAACCGGCAACTGAAACTGCGACTGTCAGAGTGGAACACACACACATACAAATGCATCACTTCCTTCACCAGCCCGTTATGCAGGCGAGGGACAGGGCAAGCGGGGGGAGCGCTGTCTAAAAAATGCACACGGTGCAAAGCCAAGGTGAAACAGACACAGGGAGGTTGGTGCTGTAAAAAGACGGCTAAAGCACAGTGTACGGTAAGCCCTTTAAAAGAGGGGAAGTGAGGGGGGGTGAAGGGGGGAGAATGAGTGGAGACAACTTTTAAGAAGCCAGAGATACACGGCTGTGAAGCTCGGCAGACATTTAACATTTAATTACCGGTCAGTTATCTTTGGTTCTGAAAACTACTGCTTACCTTTTTTTTCCCAATGAGCCAATGAAATTCACCAGTTAGCACTGCCTACAACCTATGAGAACCTCCGAGAACCTTCGACCTCCTGGCAACCCATTAGGACCTTCTGGCGACCCACCTAGGGCTCGAGAATTCTCGCCACTCTCCATGGCGACTTCATTCTAGTCGCCGCTAATTTTTCAACATGTGTTGACAGGTTGAAAAATTCACGGTATCCATAATGAGGCCGCGACTAGCTCCCAGAATACGGGAACTCCTCACGACCATGAAGGCGACTCCCCGGCAAACACCCGCGAACATGTGGCGACTTTAGTACAAAAGTTGCCTAAGTGGGACAGGCCATAAGAATTTCATTATTCAGTTTTGCTACTTGTGACAATTAAACCCTCTTGACTCTCTTAATACTGCTTCATAAAACCAGCCAACATAATCAAAGATTCGATCCATGCCAATCATTCCTTCTTATCTCAGTTTCTGTCGGGCAGAAGATACCGAAGCTTGAAAGCGAGCACCACCAGAGGCAGGAGCAGCTTCTTCCCATAGTTATCAGGCTTCTGAACAGTCCTTCCATAAGCTGGGTATTGTCCGATTCACCTTAACCTCATTGCGGACATTGGACTTTGTCTCTGGAACTGGTGTGCTGAATGTTGAGAACTATATTCTGCACTCTGTATCTTTCCCTTTGCTCTAACTGTCCGACTTAAGTTTGGCTTGTTGTATTTATGTATAGTATTACCTGACTTGATTGTATAGCATGCAAAACAAAGCTTTTCACTGTACCTCGGTACAGGTGACAATAATAAACCTAAACCTTAATCTAGATGCCTGAAACTGTGATTGGGGGCACCCATTATGGGATAGGTTTTGATAATTCTGCAATTCATTGTGCTGAGTGAGCTAGTTCCATTGGGAATGGTTGGTTAGCTGCAGTGTATGCATCAGTACATTCTGGACGTGTGCCTGGACACTGCAGAATAAATGTCCGAAATATGTTGGAGGTGAGATGCCTCCATCTCTAGACTCCCCATTAAGTCTGGAGCTGCTGAGCCGAGTGGCCAAATACAAAGCGTCTGCCAGTGCCTCCAGCACAGGTCCATTCATTTGAATGTGGTTAACAACCTTCATTTAACAAGCTTAAGTACATTTACGGGTTATTTTTCATGTACTTCAGTATATATTTATAATTAATTAACAACAATTTAATGTTTTAGATACATTTGCTATTTTTTAATTTTTAATTTTTTTAAATAGTTTTTAATTTATTAATTATTTTTCAGCTGCTTTAAAAAGTATCTGATAGTAAACATGTTGGTGTAGCCAACCAGAAGGCAAATTATATGTTGGATAGTGCAAGAGGCTTTGAATACAGGCACAAGGATGTTTTAGTACAATTGTTCAGAGTTTTGGTGACACCAGACCTGGAATATTGTGTGCAACTTTGGCTCCTTATCTAAGAAAATATACTTGATAATAATTCTTGAGATTGCAGGATACGAGGAAAGATTTGATGAATTAGGCTTATATTCAGCAGAGTTTGGAAGAATGAGAGAGAATAGCATGGAAATGTACACATTTCTGACAGGATTCAGCAGCCTGAATGCAAGAAGGATGATTCCTCCAACAGTGAAGGTCTTATATGAAAGACCGCAGTCTCAGGACTGGGATGTAATGAGGAAAAAAATATTTACTGGGAGAATGAAGACATCAGGAATTGAGGTTGTGAATTTGTGATTGAAGTTTCCCTCAACAGAATTTTGAAACTTCAGCAGTGATGTAGTCTGTTTCACAGGCCTTGTTTTTGTTTGGCATATGGCCGTTTATTTTCTTATCTGGGCAACAGTGAGGCAGACAAGTTGTGTAGGAAGGAACTGCAGATGCTGGTTTATAGGAAGGAACATTTTCCTTGAACTTGATTCCCTTTGTCCTGCTTTCACACTTCCTTAAGTATGTATCTCCCTCTCCCCTGACATCAGTCTGAATAAGGATCTCGACCCGAAACGTCACTCATTCCTTCTCTCCAGAGATGTTGCCTGACCCGCTGAGTTGCTCCAGCATTTTGTGTCTATCTTAGGCAGACAAGTTGGTTTGCCATGGTGTAGGGTCAAGTGCACTCGTGTCAAGGAGAAAATCATAGTTGAGAATAGTTGGCTCATTGTGTTTGGGCTGGAGATGTCCTTGGCAGTGTTGAGCAATTTGCACATCTTAGTTGTCCATGAGTCACCTGATCTTCTGTGCCTTTTCCATCCACGACCTGTTCTTTAGATCTCAAGTTTTCTGTTGAAGTGCAGCCTTCTGGTGCAGTAGAATTCTTTTTTTTTACCTTCTTTGTGTTCTGGTGGAGTTTCCAATCGAAGACTGTTTGTGGTTTATTAGCTCCTGGATCTCCTGGTTATTCTTATCAAACCAATTCTGGCAGTGAAAACTATTTTTCCCACGTAAATGACAATATAACTATCGGAAGTATGGTGAAACTAATTATAAATGGGGACACATTGAAGACACCAGTGGAAATGTGTTCAGGAGCAGTTGGATGCACATTTCAGAAACATGCACATCTAGATTTAGATCAAGATAAATGGCTTTGTTTGATTTGATAGTTTGTTGTTGCTCCTAAAATGTCCTCAGAATTGTTGCACTGCTTATAATTTTCAGTATGATAATTAGCAAAGTATGTGTAGACTTGTTAAACTAACAATGACTTTCCATATACTGTATATACCACTACCTTTGAAGTTTTGCAGCAGTAACAGGAATTTGTTCTCCAGTTTTGATTTTGTGCGTTCCTCTTCACCATTCACTCACTCTTCCAATTATATGTCAGCTTTCCAGAATGAGAGAGAGATTTGAAATCTGATCACTTCATTATTTTGTTTGTAACCACAGCTGGTGATTATTCTGACCTGTCATCTGAGATGATCAACTTCATTGATGACACCTACAAACTGGTTTTCATGGAGATGGAACAGCTACTGGCAAGACACGAGGCAAAACAAAATGTAATATGAACTTCTTTCAATAATTTAAGTTTAGTTATTATTTAAAGTGTGAATCTCTTCCTTCACTGGTGCATTAGTATATTATGATTTTTGAACACAGGTGCAGAATTGTTCAAGCATGCAGAGGCAGCGGAATTTATAAAATATTTAGTTTTCATTGTGTTCAAAGTAGTTCTTTCCCTGATACCTTATACCTTTGGAAGTTTGATTTAACATTATGCAGTATGCCTGAGAGTCAGTTCTCAAGAGTTTGCCAGCGAGGTCGGTGGGGGCGCGGCGAGTCGGCTGCCCTGCCAGCAGCGTGTTAGTTTGTTCTACTTTTTTTGTTTTTTTAGTGTGTCTCAATGTGTGTTTTTAATGTTTCTCTGTGTGTCTTGTGTGGGGGGTGGTGTGGGGGGGGGTAAGAGGGAAACCGCTTTGGTCGCCTCCTCCACGGAGAGGCGACTTTTTCCATGTCACCTCCCTCGTGGCCTAACATAGAGGATCAGTGCGGCCTTTCCCGGAGACGTCGCGGAGCGGGCGAGCCCTCGCCAGGGGTTGCGCTCTGCGGAGCTCCAGCTGGCATGGCGTCCGGAACCTGGGATTCCTCGTTGGGGACCCTGGAGGAGAAGAGGTCCAACCTCTGGCCCGCGGCCTACTTCTAACCATGGGTGCGGCGGGGACTTACCATCCGGAGCGGGATCCCTCGCTGGGGATCCCTGGAGAGGAGCTCCGACCACCGGCCCTGCGGTCTGCGGTGCTTCTGGCTGCGGCACGGCGTGGACTTTAGATCTTCGACCGCTGTCCTGCGGCCTACACCATCTTGAAGCAGCGTTCTCCGGTGGGGAGGCACCGATTCAGGACTTGCCTGGACTTACTTTGTCTGCACATCTGGACACCCGCAGCGGTGATTGCGGAGGGTTGTGGTCCCGACCACGGGGGAAAATGGAGGAGGACTGACCAAATTTTGTGCCTTCCACCACAGTGATGAATGCTGTGGTGGATGTTTGTGTTAAAAAATTTTTATTGTGTATTGTGTGTTCTTTTTTAATTGTACCGCTGCTGGCAAATTCATTTCACTGCACTTTATGTGCATGTGACGAATAAAACTTGACTTGACTTGACTTGGATGGGATTGTTGCAGGATTCCCAATTTGCAAGGTAAGATAAGTTGACCCTGACAGTGTATTCCCCCGGTGGGAATGAGCAAGAACCTTGACATTACTTTATCCCCATTGCATTAAGCAGCGGTTCCCAATTATGCATTTGTTTTGCAGAAGTGGGCAGTGGCTCTAATTATATGGTAGCCATGTGATGGTGGCCAACAGTGTGACAACCTTGTGAGGGAGAGGTGGAGCAGTATTTCAACAACATACTGGCTCAATTAAGGGTCTCAACCCGAAATGTCACCTATTCCTTTCCTCCAGAAATGCTGTCTGACTCGCTGAGCTACTCCAGCGTTTTGTGTCTATCTTTGGTTTAAACCAGCATCTGTAGTTCCTTTCTACACATACTAGCTCAATTAGTTGGGACTGAGAAAGGTTACTCAGTGGTTAGTGGTTATTTTGTTTCTTCTTCAGTTATCCAAACAGATAATTTAGAAATACAATGCAATAAATCGTTCAATATACAGTAATTAGTAATAAAATGATTTAACAAGCATGATTTAGATGTTTGTATTTGTTGGTCGTTGTTACTATTAATATTCTTAATCGGCTTACTTTTTCCTATAAGGTTCACACTGGCTTTGAGATTCAGTTTAAACCTAATCTATTTACATGTCGTACACCTTTTTATTTTATTTTCTAAAATCATAGATTAGGAAAAATTTAAGTGGGAGAGAGGGATTATTGAAAAAAAAAAGCAAGTAATTATATCTGGTTGAAAAATGTACAGTGCAGTTTACCTATCCCCCTTCAGTTTTCAGTACACACTTAAACTGCCACTCCCTGAAGAAGCTGGAATAGTCTTTACAGATGGTTAATGGAATACAATTTATTTTTCATCTTCATTCATACCCAGTGTTATCCCTACTCTATGCCTGTATTGTGATGAAAATTAAGTGACCATGGATCTTTTTGAGATTTACTAACTGGTGATTGAATTACCCATTGCCTCTTCCTTCCAAAATCACCACCGATAGTCATTGTACCAAGTCACAAAATTACTTCTAACAAAATAACAGAAAGCGGTGTAATATTACAGCCTCAATATGTGGCCACAAAATACATTTGCGCATTCCATCGATGTATGAGATATACAAATGTTTCATTTCTGGAGAATGAACCCATTCTTTCCTGAATTCAGCTGTTAAGCAATTAGTTTCAGCAGCATCAATTTTGAATAAAATAGGTAATAATAATGACTTGGGTTGAAGCTCCCTCCTCATTAACTTGTTAATGTGTATAAACATTCAAGCAGTACATACGGAATTTATTGTAACGTGGAAAGGTGCTGAAATTCATTCAAACAAGTCTAATTTACAATTGGTTTAAAAATGAACCCTATTAAACTCACGTCAATCAGAAAAATGCCTAATTACTTATATTAACTGGGAGTGGTGATGTTTGCCATAAATCTCAATCTAATCTTTCTCAGAGTTTGACAGCTTTGGTTGACCATTTAATTTGCAGTAAAATTTACGATGTATTGGGTGATATTTCTAACTTCCCAGTCCAAAGTAAGTAATGTGTTTGCTTGAAGAACATTTGTTGTATATTTATAAAGAGATTTAATCTGAAGGAATGGACAAAAATTGAAGTTACACTCTGCTTTGGTCTCAATCAGCATGAAAATTGGAAGATGAGAGAAATAAATACATTTACGTAAAAACGCTGAGCAATAGCGCTACGATTTTTCGCCACCTTACTGACTGTTTTCCTGTGCTGCAAATGCATCAAGTTTTGTTCCAATCGGTTGTATATTTTAAAAGTTATTAAGGTTTAAAAACCTCTGCTGTCAGTCACCGGCCATGGCCCGCCTTCCTGCCGGCGTCCACCTTCCTGCCGGCGCGGCGTTCCTGCCGGGGATCCCGAGGCCTGAGCCTAGCTCTGAGGGCGCTGACAGCTGATGCTCCTCCGGGGCATGCAAGAAGGTAGAGGAGCGGCAACCTTGAGATCCTGGGGAGGTGAGGATGGAGAGTGGGGGAGGAGGGGGGATAGAGGGAGAGGAGGGGGGTAGGGAGGGAAGAGGAGTTATGGAGGGAGGGATGGATGGAGGGACTGAGGGTAGGGGAAAGGAGAGGGGCGGGAGGGATTGGGGGAGGGTAGGAGGAGAGGGGTAAGAAGAGGGAGGAGCTGAGAAGGGAGAGTGGGGGAGGAGAGCGAATAGAGGGAGAGGAGGGCAGTGGGGGAGGTGGGGAGGGATAGTGGGGGGATAGGGGAGGTGAGGAGTGGGGGAGATGGGGATAGGAGGGGGGGTAGGGAGGGGAGAGGAGTTAGGGAGGGAGGGAATGAGGGCAGGGGAAAGGAGAGGGAGGGAGAGGTGAGGGTGGGATTGGGGGAGGGGAAAGAAGAGAAAGGGTGAAGAGGAGGGGGATGGAGTGTTGGGGGTTGAGGGGAAATGAGCCATGCCTGCGCAGTTGGGGGCTACGGGTGAGTGTTGAAATATTGCGTTGAGGGAACGGATTGCGTTGGGGGACCAGGCCTCCTGTGTGACAGGGTCCCACTTAGTCTAGTACATAACTAAAACTCTCATCTTGTTATCTTCTGGTTTGCATTGTTCTTACATTTGCGCAAATATGATACACGATAGCGCTTTGATTTTTCGCTACCTTACTCACCATTCCCCTGTGCTGCAAATGCAACAAGTTTTGATCAGATCGGTGGTATATTTTAAAAGTTATTAAGGTTTAGAAATCTTTAAAACTGCGCATGCGCAGATTGGTCTCCTTTCCTGTCAGTCACCACTGGGACGGCGACGCCCCTTCCTGCACCATCGCCGCACTGATTTGCTGCGTCCGCTGTCATTCACCGGTGGCGCCCGTCTCTGCCCGGCGTTGCCCGGCGCGGCCTCCGGTCGGCGTGGCCTCCAGTGTCAGTCACTGGCGGTGCCCGCCTCTGCCCAGCGTTGCCCGGCGAGTCTTCCGGTCGGCGCGGCCTCCAGTGTCAGTCACCGACAGCGTCCACCTCTGCCTGCCGTTGACCGGCGCGTCTTCCGGTCAGTGTGGCCTCCAGTCGGCGCAGCCTCCTGTCGGACCGGTCGGCATGGCCTCCGGTCAAGGCAACGCTCCAGTCAAGGGCAACCTCCAGTCAGAGGAGCGGCAACCTCAAGATCCTAGGGAGGTGAGGAGGGAGAGTGGTGAAATTGAGGAAGAGGAGGGGGAAGGGAGGGAGTGGGGGGAAGTGGGGGAGGTTGATAAGGGAGAATGGGGGGAATTGAGGGAGAGGAGGAGATAGGGAGGGAGTGGAAAGTGGGGAGGTGCGGAGGGAGAGTGTTGGAGGAGGGGAATAGAGGGAGAGGAGGGGGTTATGGAGGGGAGAGGAGTTATGGAGGGAGGGAGGGGAGGGAGTGGACTGCAGGGGTTGGGGAAGGTGTGATGAGGGAGGGATTAGGGGGCAGGTCGGAGAAGGGAACTAGAGGGAGGAGATGAGGTGTGAGTGTGGGGTGAGGAGGGGGAAATCGAGGGAGAGGAGGGGGGATGGGGTAGATAGGAAGTGGGGAATAGAGGGAGAGGAGGGCAGTGGGTGAGGTGAGGAGGGATAGTGGGGGGGATAGGGCGAGGCGAGTGGGGATAGAGGGATAGGAGAGAGGTAAGGAGGGGAGAGGTGTTATGGAGAGAGGAAGGGAGTGACTGAGGGTAGGGGAAAGGAGAGGTGAGGGAGGGATTGGGGGGAGGGGAGGAGGAGAGGAGAAAGAAGAGGGCGGGTGAAGAGGAAGGGGAGAGAGTGCTGGGGATGAGGGGAAATGAGCCGTGCCTGCGCAGTTAGGGGGTATGGGTGAGTGCTGGAATAATATGTTGGGGGAACAGGTTGCGATGGCGGACCAGGCCTCCCGTGTGAAAGGACCCAACGGGACCCACTTAGTCTAGTTTTAAATTAAAAACAAAGTCAATTCTAAAAACACATGGAAATCATTAAAGTTATTATTAAAGATAATGGTAATATTACAAGTACTTATATCTTGTGGCAGGATCCAAAACCATATTGATTTTAATGAGTTTTCCAATCCTGCAGATTCGGAAGCAGAGAGGAGCATTTATTTTAATGATTGTACTTTCTTTTAAAGTATTTAATATTTTCTTTGTTTTTTAATTAACTTTATATTTTATTTTAAATGTTTTCTTTTAACTATTTATCTCAATATGTTATGTGTGTCCAAATATCAGACATCTAAACACTGTAAATATCAATGACAACTTTGAGGAAAGGTTAATCTTTGGCTCCGGCTTTGCTTTGTCAGAGGGAATGAGGGACATTATAGGGTCAGTACCTCTACTCTTTGCAGCCATTGCTTTGACCTAGGTGCTTGAATCAAGATAGCCAGCGAGGAGGCCCCATCACATCAGACTCAGGTAAATGTGATGTGTAGGGCCCATGAATGACGATAAGGTAAGAACCCCACCTTGCAGCATTTGGACTACTCTGATGGATAAACATTTCCCAGATCATTAAATGGGATGGGTTCTTTTGCATATTGCAAAGAGCAGAAACCTAAGATATTTTGATGGGCAATTTCTTTCAGTCGTACTGCACTCTTGTATTATTTCACTGGTCCAACAACAAAGGAAGAGTAAACACGTTGGGGGAGAAAATCACATTGGCAGCAATTAATGTTCCATGCATCCAGGCATATAGGCATGGGCATTAGCAGCAATCAGAGATGCCAGGCCAGAATGATAGGTGAAAGCCAAAGACATAATAATGAATATTACAAAAAAACACTTCCACCAATAAAAGGGCTAAATTACCAATTAATATGGAATATTTACTAAAATATTTTTAAAGGGAATAAATTGAATATTGCGCTTCCTAGAATTATGAAACAAAGAAATAAACTTTGTTGGAAACACTCAGCATAAAAAAACCCATCAGCTTCAATGGTAAAGAACTGTAGCCCACTTGAAAATTCTGCATGGAGTTGGGAAGAGAATACATTAATAGAAAACATAGAAAACATAGAAAATAGGTGCAGGAGTAGGCCATTCAGCCCTTCGAGCCTGCACCGCCATTCAATATGATCATGGCTGATCATCCAACTCAGTATCCTGTACCTGCCATCTGGCCATACCCCCTTATCCCTTGAGCCACAAGGGCCCATTAACTCGCTCTTAAATATAGCCAAGGAACTCCCTCAACTGGCCTTCTGCGGGAGGATTCCAGAGATTCACCACTCCTGTGTGAAAAAAGTTTCCTCACTCTCGGTCCTCCAAGATTTCCCCCTATCCTTAAACTGACATCTTTTTTGCCATCAGGTAGGTCAAGTGCACTGCCTTACTTTTTTCATTGCTCTAGTGTCATTTATTCCCACAGGAGATGACTCTTGATTTGGCAACACATCAGCAACCACGACAGTTCTCCATGGTCACCTTGGCTGGAGATGTCCTGTTCAGTGGAGATCTCAAGTTTTCTGTTGAAGTGCAGCCTTCTGGTGCAGTAGAATTCTTTTTTTTACCTTCTTTGTGTTCTGGTGGAGTTTCCAATCGAAGACTGTTTGTGGTTTATTAGCTCCTGGATCTCCTGGTTATTCTTATCAAACCAATTCTGGCAGTGAAAACTATTTTTCCCACGTAAATGACAATATAACTATCGGAAGTATGGTGAAACTAATTATAAATGGGGACACATTGAAGACACCAGTGAAAATGTGTTCAGGAGCAGTTGGATGCACATTTCAGAAACATGCACATCTAGATTTAGATCAAGATAAATGGCTTTGTTTGATTTGATAGTTTGTTGTTGCTCTTAAAATGTCCTCAGAATTGTTGCACTGCTTATAATTTTCAGTATGATAATTAGCAAAGTATGTGTAGACTTGTTAAACTAACAATGACTTTCCATATACTGTATATACCACTACCTTTGAAGTTTTGCAGCAGTAACAGGAATTTGTTCTCCATTTTTGATTTTCTGCGTTCCTCTACACCATTCACTCACTCTTCCAATTATATGTCAGCTTTCCAGAATGAGAGAGAGATTTGAAATCTGATCACTTCATTATTTTGTTTGTAACCACAGCTGGTGATTATTCTGACCTGTCATCTGAGATGATCAACTTCATTGATGACACCTACAAACTGGTTTTCATGGAGATGGAACAGCTACTGGCAAGACACGAGGCAAAACAAAATGTAACATGAACTTCTTTCAATAATTTAAGTTTAGTTATTATTTAAAGTGTGAATCTCTTCCTTCACTGGTGCATTAGTATATTATGATTTTTGAACACAGGTGCAGAATTGTTCAAGCATGCAGAGGCAGCGGAATTTATAAAATATTTAGTTTTATAAATTTGTGTTCAAAGTAGTTCTTTCCCTGATACCTTATACCTTTGGAAGTTTGATTTAACATTATGCAGTATGCCTGAGAGTCAGTTCTCAAGAGTTTGCCAGCGAGGTCGGTGGGGGCGCGGCGAGCCGGCTGCCCTGCCAGCAGCGTGTTAGTTTGTTCTACTTTTTTTGTTTTTTTAGTGTGTCTCAATGTGTGTTTTTAATGTTTCTCTGTGTGTCTTGTGTGGGGGGTGGTGTGGGGGGGTAAGAGGGAAACCGCTTTGGTCGCCTCCTCCACGGAGAGGCGACTTTTTCCATGTCACCTCCCTCATGGCCTAACATAGAGGATCAGTGCGGCCTTTCCCGGAGACGTCGCGGAGCGGGCGAGCCCTCGCCAGGGGTTGCGCTCTGCGGAGCTCCAGCTGGCGTGGCGTCCGGAGCCTGGGATTCCTCGTTGGGGACCCTGGAGGAGAAGAGGTCCAACCTCTGGCCCGCGGCCTACTTCTAACCACGGGTGCGGCGGGGACTTACCATCCGGAGCGGGATCCCTCGCCGGGGATCCCTGGAGAGGAGCTCTGACCACCGGCCCTGCGGTCTGCGGTGCTTCTGGCTGCGGCACGGCGGGGACTTTAGATCTTCGACCGCCGTCCTGCGACCTACACCGTCTTGAAGCCGCGGTCTCCGGTGGGGAGGCACCGATTCAGGACTTGCCTGGACTTTGTCTGCACATCTGGACACCCGCAGCGGTGATTGCGGAGGGTTGTGGTCCCGACCACGGGGGAAAATGGAGGAGGACTGACCAAATTTTGTGCCTTCCACCACAGTGATGAATGCTGTGGTGGATGTTTGTGTTAAAAAAAATTATTGTGTATTGTGTGTTCTTTTTTAATTGTACCGCTGCTGGCAAATTCATTTCACTGCACTTTATGTGTATGTGACGAATAAAACTTGACTTGACTTGGATGGGATTGTTGCAGGATTCCCAATTTGCAAGGTAAGATAAGTTGACCCTGACAGTGTATTCCCCCGGTGGGAATGAGCAAGAACCTTGACATTACTTTATCCCCATTGCATTAAGCAGCGGTTCCCAATTATGCATTTGTTTTGCAGAAGTGGGCAGTGGCTCTAATTATATGATAGCCATGTGATGGTGGCCAACAGTGTGACAACCTTGTGAAGGAGAGGTGGAGCAGTATTTCAACAACATACTGGCTCAATTAAGGGTCTCAACCCGAAATGTCACCTATTCCTTTCCTCCAGAAATGCTGTCTGACTCGCTGAGCTACTCCAGCGTTTTGTGTCTATCTTTGGTTTAAACCAGCATCTGTAGTTCCTTCTACACATACTAGCTCAATTAGTTGGGACTGGGAAAGGTTACTCAGTGGTTAGTGGTTATTTTGTTTCTTCTTCAGTTATCCAAACAGATAATTTAGAAATACAATGCAATAAATCATTCAATATACAGTAATTAGTAATAAAATGATTTAACAAGCATGATTTAGATGTTTGTATTTGTTGGTCGTTGTTATTATTAATATTCTTAATCGGCTTACTTTTTCCTATAAGGTTCACACTGGCTTTGAGATTCAGTTTAAACCTAATCTATTTACATGTCGTACACCTTTTTATTTTATTTTCTAAAATCATAGATTAGGAAAAAATTAAGTGGGAGAGAGGGATTATTGAAAAAAAAAAGCAAGTAATTATATCTGGTTGAAAAATGTACAGTGCAGTTTACCTATCCCCCTTCAGTTTTCAGTACACACTTAAACTGCCACTCCCTGAAGAAGCTGGAATAGTCTTTACAGATGGTTAATGGAATACAATTTATTTTTCATCTTCATTCATACCCAGTGTTTTCCCTACTCTATGCCTGTATTGTGATGAAAATTAAGTGACCATGGATCTTTTTGAGATTTACTAACTGGTGATTGAATTACCCATTGCCTCTTCCTTCCAAAATCACCACCGATAGTCATTGTACCAAGTCACAAAATTACTTCTAACAAAATAACAGAAAGCGGTGTAATATTACAGCCTCAATATGTGGCCACAAAATACATTTGCGCATTCCATTGATGTATGAGATTTAACAAATGTTTCATTTCTGGAGAATGAACCCATTCTTTCCTGAATTCAGCTGTTAAGCAATTAGTTTCAGCAGCATCAATTTTGAATAAAATAGGTAATAATAATGACTTGGGTTGAAGCTCCCTCCTCATTAACTTGTTAATGTGTATAAACATTCAAGCAGTACATACGGAATTTATTGTAACGTGGAAAGGTGCTGAAATTCATTCAAACAAGTCTAATTTACAGTTGGTTTAAAAATGAACCCTATTAAACTCACGTCAATCAGAAAAATGCCTAATTACTTATATTAACTGGGAGTGGTGATGTTTGCCATAAATCTCAATCTAATCTTTCTCAGAGTTTGACAGCTTTGGTTGACCATTTAATTTGCAGTAAAATTTACGATGTATTGGGTGATATTTCTAACTTCCCAGTCCAAAGTAAGTAATGTGTTTGCTTGAAGAACATTTGTTGTATATTTATAAAGAGATTTAATCTGAAGGAATGGACAAAAATTGAAGTTACACTCTGCTTTGGTCTCAATCAGCATGAAAATTGGAAGATGAGAGAAAGAAATACATTTACGTAAAAACGCTGAGCAATAGCGCTACGATTTTTCGCCACCTTACTTATTGTTTTCCTGTGCTGCAAATGCATCAAGTTTTGTTCCAATCGGTGGTATATTTTAAAAGTTATTAAGGTTTAAAAACCTCTGCTGTCAGTCACCGGCCATGGCCCACCTCCCTGCCGGCGTCCACCTTCCTGCCGGCGCGGCGTTCCTGCCGGGGATCCCGAGGCCTGAGCCTAGCTCTGAGGGCGCTGACAGCTGATGCTCCTCCGGGGCATGCAAGAAGGTAGAGGAGCGGCAACCTTGAGATCCTGGGGAGGTGAGGATGGAGAGTGGGGGAGGAAGGGGGATAGAGGGAGAGGAGGGGGGTAGGGAGGGAAGAGGAGTTATGGAGGGAGGGATGGATGGAGGGACTGAGGGTAGGGGAAAGGAGAGGTGCGGGAGGGATTGGGGGAGGGTAGGAGGAGAGGGGTAAGAAGAGGGAGGAGCTGAGAAGGGAGAGTGGGGGAGGAGAGCGAATAGAGGGAGAGGAGGGCAGTGGGGGAGGTGGGGAGGGATAGTGGAGGATAGGTGGAGGTGAGGAGTGGGGGATAGAGGGATAGGAGGGGGGGTTGGGAGGTGAGAGGAGTTATGAAGGGAGGGAGTGACTGAGGGTAGGGGCTAGGAGAGGGAGGGAGAGGTGAGGGAGGGATTGGGGAGGGGAAAGAAGAGAAAGGGTGAAGAGGAGGGGGATGGAGTGTTGGGGGTTGAGGGGAAATGAGCCATGCCTGCGCAGTTGGGGGCTACGGGTGAGTGTTGAAATATTGCGTTGGGGGAACGGATTGCGTTGGGGGACCAGGCCTCCTGTGTGACAGGGACCCACTTAGTCTAGTACATAACTAAAACTCTCATCTTGTTATCTTCTGGTTTGCATTGTTCTTACATTTGCGCAAATATGATACACGATAGTGCTTTGATTTTTCGCTACCTTACTCACCATTCCCCTGTGCTGCAAATGCAACAAGTTTTGATCAGATCGGTGGTATATTTTAAAAGTTATTAAGGTTTAGAAATCTTTAAAACTGCGCATGCGCAGATTGGTCTCCTTTCCTGTCAGTCACCACTGGGACGGCGACGCCCCTTCCTGCACCATCGCCGCACTGATTTGCTGCGTCCGCTGTCATTCACCGGTGGCGCCCGTCTCTGCCCGGCGTTGCCCGGCGCGGCCTCCGGTCGGCGTGGCCTCCAGTGTCAGTCACTGGCGGTGCCCGCCTCTGCCCAGCGTTGCCCGGCGAGTCTTCCGGTCGGCGCGGCCTCCAGTGTCAGTCACCGACAGCGTCCACCTCTGCCTGCCGTTGACCAGCGCGTCTTCCGGTCAGTGTGGCCTCCAGTCGGCGCAGCCTCCTGTCGGACCGGTCGGCATCGCCTCCGGTCAAGGCAACCTCCAGTCAAGGCAACCTCCAGTCAGAGGAGCGGCAACCTCAAGATCCTAGGGAGGTGAGGAGGGAGAGTGGTGAAATTGAGGAAGAGGAGGGGGAAGGGAGGGAATGGGGGGAAAGTAGGGGAGGTGATAAGGGAGAATGGGGGGAATTGAGGGAGAGGAGGAGGTAGGGAGGGAGTGGAAAGTGGGGGAGGTGAGGAGGGAGAGTGTTGGAGGAGGGGAATAGAGGGAGAGGAGGGGGGTATGGAGGGGAGAGGAGTTATGGAGGGAGGGAGGGAGGGAGTGACTGCGGGGGTTGGGGAAAGGTGTGATGAGGGATCGATTAGGGGCAGGTCGGAGAAGGGAACTAGAGGGAGGAGATGAGGTGTGAGTGTGGGGGAGGAGGGGGAATAGAGGGAGAGGAGGGGGGATTGGGGGAGATAGGAAGTGGGGAATAGAGGGAGAGGAGGGCAGTGGGTGAGGTGAGGAGGGATAGTGGGGGGGGATAGGGTGAGGCGAGTGGGGAGGTGGGGATAGAGGGATAGGAGAGGGGTAAGGAGGGGAGAGGTGTTATGGAGAGAGGGAGGGAGTGACTGAGGGTAGGGGAAAGGAGAGGTGAGGGAGGGATTGGGGGAGGGAGGAGGAGAGGAGAAAGAAGAGGGCGGGTGAAGAGGAAGGGGAGAGAGTGCTGGGGATGAGGGGAAATGAGCCGTGCCTGCGCAGTTAGGGGGTATGGGTGAGTGGTGGAATAATATGTTGGGGGAACAGGTTGCGATGGCGGACCAGGCCTCCCGTGTGAAAGGACCCAACGGGACCCACTTAGTCTAGTTTTAAATTAAAAAACAAAGTCAATTCTAAAAACACATGGAAATCATTAAAGTTATTATTAAAGATAATGGTAATATTACAAGTACTTATATCTTGTGGCAGGATCCAAACCCATATTGATTTTAATGAGTTTTCCAATCCTGCAGATTCGGAAGCAGAGAGGAGCATTTATTTTAATGATTGTACTTTCTTTTAAAGTATTTAATATTTTCTTTGTTTTTTAATTAACTTTATATTTTATTTTAAATGTTTTCTTTTAACTATTTATCTCAATATGTTATGTGTGTCCAAATATCAGACATCTAAACACTGTAAATATCAATGACAACTTTGAGGAAAGGTTAATCTTTGGCTCCGGCTTTGCTTTGTCAGAGGGAATGAGGGACATTATAGGGTCAGTACCTCTACTCTTTGCAGCCATTGCTTTGACCTAGGTGCTTGAATCAAGATAGCCAGCGAGGAGGCCCCATCACATCAGACTCAGGTAAATGTGATGTGTAGGGCCCATGAATGACGATAAGGTAAGAACCCCACCTTGCAGCATTTGGACTACTCTGATGGATAAACATTTCCCAGATCATTAAATGGGATGGGTTCTTTTGCATATTGCAAAGAGCAGAAACCTAAGATATTTTGATGGGCAATTTCTTTCAGTCGTACTGCACTCTTGTATTATTTCACTGGTCCAACAACAAAGGAAGAGTAAACACGTTGGGGGAGAAAATCACATTGGCAGCAATTAATGTTCCATGCATCCAGGCATATAGGCATGGGCATTAGCAGCAATCAGAGATGCCAGGCCAGAATGATAGGTGAAGCCAAAGACATAATAATGAATATTACAAAAAAACACTTCCACCAATAAAAGGGCTAAATTACCAATTAATATGGAATATTTACTAAAATATTTTTAAAGGGAATAAATTGAATATTGCGCTTCCTAGAATTATGAAACAAAGAAATAAACTTTGTTGGAAACACTCAGCATAAAAAAACCCATCAGCTTCAATGGTAAAGAACTGTAGCCCACTTGAAAATTCTGCATGGAGTTGGGAAGAGAATACATTACATAGAAAACATAGAAAACATAGAAAATAGGTGCAGGAGTAGGCCATTCAGCCCTTCGAGCCTGCACCGCCATTCAATATGATCATGGCTGATCATCCAACTCAGTATCCTGTACCTGCCTTCTCTCCATACCCCCTGATCCCTTTAGCCACAAGGGCCACATCTAACTCGCTCTTAAATATAGCCAATGAACTGGCCTCAACTACCTTCTGCAGGAGAGAATTCCAGAGATTCACCACTCTCTGTGTGAAAAAAGTTTTCCTCATCTCGGTCCTAAAAGATTTCCCCCTTATCCTTAAACTGGTACATCTTATTATTGCCATCAGGTAGGTGGTGCACTGCCTTACTTTTTTCATTGCTCCTATGTATTTATTCCCACAGGATCATGACTCTGATTTGGCACACAACTCAGCAACACGACAGTTCTCATGGGCAGAATTGGCTGGAAGACGCCCAAAATCAGTGGAGAGTAAAGATTTGCACCTGACAATGCGGAGACGATCTGAATTTCAATTAAATTCGAATGGTAATATGTAAACAGTAGCAGTAGTCCTTAGCGATAACTCTTGGTTAACCATAAACTATAGGTGCTTGGAAATGCTATTCCACTAACTTTAATTAAGAGCAAGTCATTTTCTCTCTGGAATTCTTTGGAAGTCCCATGAGATTGGATTTACAGAGTTCAGTAGGGTGGAACAGATTAAAAATCTCCGTTGTTTGTGTTTGTCTCGTTCACATGAGTGGTTCAGTTGTTCATAATTTGATGAACCTAGGGCACAGGTTCACATCACAGTGTATTAGTAATTCAGCAATTCCTATTCTCGGATCTATTCTCAAAGGGCATTGCAACCAATTAGCATTGGTTATGTTCTGGTAAACCAAAATTAGTGAGTTCATCTCCACCCTGGCATGAGTTAAGATATTAGCTCATGTTTGAGCAAACACCAGGAAGTATATCTGAAATTGAGACAAATGGAACTGCAGATGCTGGAATCTTGAGCAAAACACAAAGTGCTGGAGGAACTCAGCTGGTTAGGCAGCATCTGTGGAGAGAATGTGGGTTGGGATTGTTCTTCAGGCTGATTGTAGTAGAGTGGAGGAAGCTGGAAAAGAGAGGTTGGGCTGGGATAAAGCCTAGCAAGTAATAGGTGGAAACAGGTGAAGTGAGTTTGATTGGCAAAGGGGTGGAGTAATTCTTAAATTATCAGATTATATTAAACATCCATCTGGTTTACCAATATCTTATTTTCTGCATGACAATCATTAGATAGAATCCTGCCATGCCTTGTATATTAGTGCTTAAAACCAATGTAGCCAAGAGAATATTTCCATAGAGTTCACATGCACTTTATAGTTTGCCAGTTTGAATATCACTATGAAGACCAAATATTCTTAAGCCTATCTTGTAAATTATGTATTTGAGTAAAAGTATATAAAGAACAGAAGACAAATTTAGAATTGCCTACAGATTGATACACATAATTCAAATGATTAACTATACAAAAATCTTCCATATCAGAAAAAATAGTTTTAGGGACAGTAAAAGATGATAGGTCCCTTTACAAATAATCTCAATCTTACATACCAGTTATCTGAATATACCATGTAAACTATTCCATCTGCACCAGTGAGTTGTTTCACAGGTGGAATTCTCTTCTGAATTCTATGGACTTCTCTGCCACAGAAGGCAGTGGAGGCCAATTCACCAGATGTATTCAAGAGAGAGTTAGATATAGCTCTTAGGGTGAACGGAATCAAGGGATATGGGGAGAAAGCAGGAACAGGGTACTGATTCTGGATGATCAGCTATGATCTTATTGAATGGCAGTGCTGGCTCAAAGGGCCAAATGGCTTATTCTTGCACCTATTTTCTATGTTTCTAGGTGCACAATCATTTATATTTAATCCACAGCATATTTTCTGAACAGAATTTGCTTCTCACTTGATTAAATATATTTTAGTCACAATTTTGCATTGCATTAATATACCCTGTGAAATATCTTCTTGGATGTAATGACTTAAGTGTTTTGCAGATGGCAACAACCTGAGTCCCAAGTTGAACCCTCCAGCGCTGAGCTGTGTGCAGAGTGAGGTACTTGGAACCTCTGTCTGTGCTGTCCTCAGGTCAGATCGTGAACAGATGCTTGCTGTTAGTGAACAGCTGAAAGGAAAGTTGCTTCCATCGACACTGAGAAGCTTCATTTGGCTGGATAAGCTGCTGAAAATGAATGAAAAGTACCAGACCAGAGCTTCAGTAGAGTAAGAAGAATTTGTTTGTCATATCATTTCAATATTTTAAATAGATGATGTAATAGAACATACAACAGCACATCACAGGAACAGACCCTTTGGCCCAGAATGTCTGTGCTGAACACAACGCCAAAATAAACAAATCATCTGCCTGCACTTGATCCATGCCCCTCCATTGCCTGCATATCTATGTGCCTATCTGAAAGCCTCTTAAATGCCACTATTATATTACCTCCACCAACAACCCTGGCGGCCATTCCAGACACCCAAAAAATGTGTAAAAAAGAAGTGCCCTCGCATCTCCTTAAAGCTATGCCCTCTTTTAGGTTATTTAGGTTATATGGAATTATTTATTGATCTTAGCTTTGAATATTTCTCAAATATTCATTTCTTGGTATGTGGCTATTATTGTAAACCTAACATTTATTATCTAACCTTAATACATCTGAAGTAAATAGTGGTGAGATAACTTCTTAAACCACTGTAATCCTTGTGGTGAAGGTATTCACTTACTGCTAAACGCAATGATGGCGTATCTACGACCCTCCAGTTTAGAAAATTATGAAAAATTAAACACCCGTGAGTAAAGAGATTTTCCTAAAACTCAGTCTTGAATAGCTTGTTCCAGAGACATGGAGAGCAGAAGTCAAATATTTAAACTAGTAAATACAATAGTAAAACCTATTTGTAGAACGGATATGTCAAGATAGGCTGAACACACTACCCCACGCTCTCCTTGTTGCCCTGCAGTTTGTATTTTCCCTTTTAAGTGCTTACCCATTCAGTTCCATGTTCAGTACCAGGTTACTATTAAACAGTCATTTGTAGGAGCTTGCTGGGTGCGGGTTGGTTGCCCTAATTTCTATGTTACATCAATTTATTTTGCTTGGATTGCAAAACAACAATGATGTCGGTTGCTTTGGGTAATCTTGAAAGGTGACATGGAAATTAACACATGTTTGAATTCTGTGTTTCTTCATATTTTAATGTTGCTTTGCCCTGTGGATGGCTGTGTGTTTAATATTTGTTCTTCACACAGAAATGTTGAGAAAACTACCAGGGAAAGGTTTGGGTGGGTACTTGAACGCAGAGTGGCTGAACTGAAACTGAGAAGTGCGACACGTTCTCCTATTTCAGGACTAGTAGAAAATGCTGTAGTTGAGGTGAGATCGCACATTTTATTTTTAATTCTCTAGTATCCTTTATCAGACTGGGATGGAAGCCTCCTCTCTATAATCAGATATAAGGGTGTTAAGTGAAAAATATGTTGGATCAGACTCAATCCAGTTCCTGGAGATACAAGGAACGGCAGATGCTGGTTTACAAAAAAAGACACTAAGTGCTGGAGTAACTCTTTGCATCTGTGGAGAATGTAAATAGATCTATCCACAATCCCCAGAGATGCTGCCAGACCTGCTGAATTACCCCAGTACTTTGGGACTTTTTTTCCAATCAGTTTCTATTTAATAGTGCTCATGCTACAATCAGCTCACATTATTGGAGACCAATCTGCATCTCATACATTACTGATAGCTGCTAAATTAAAAAACAATGAAGAACTAATTTTCCTGAATTTAACTGGGATTTTGGTCATTTATTATAATATGTACAAGCAGTCTAGTGTATAAATGTATGCAAAACAAACATAACCATGGTTCAAGCTTATATTTCCCATTGAAACAGAAATTTGAGAAGACACCCTGCATGCAGCCCTTTGCCACAAATGAGCAGATGATTTTAGAAGCCAGCAAAGCACTCAATGTCCTATACGTTTATGATGGAACCTACCAACCACACCTAATATACTGGCTCTTTCCTCTTCAGATTGCTTTTAAAAATGCCTCATCCAAGTGTGAGTAACCAAAAAGTTTGTGTTATATCGGTAAATATTTAAAATTAGATTAGATTAGCAAAACTCAGAATTGATTCACTCAATAAATATCATTGTTATGTACATAAAGAGAACAGATGGCATAACTCTGTAGGTACTGATCACATCCCATGTTGTAGAAAGTGCTCTGCAATTGGTCTCAAGACTTGATCAGGGAGAGAAAAATCAGATAGTAGCATAGAGTTGCTATCCAACAACGTCAACTTTCTGATATCATGACTTTCCCAAAATGAAAAAATTCCCAAGATGCACAGAAGAGATACCAGACTAGATTACCAAAGGCTTGATCAAACAGGTAGATTTTAACAAGAGCCATAATTTGCAAAATATACATGGTGGGGAGGCAAGGCTTGGGGAAAGAATTCCAGACCTGCTGATGGGGAAACAGTTAAGTTTGGAGATGCTCAAGACCCAGACTTGTTGGACCACATACATCTCAGGGGGATCCAGGTCTGCAGGAGATTATAGGCTGATGTCTTCTGGAAGGTGCCCATATTTTGACACTTATGGTGTAAAATCAAGCTCAATTTTGACGCCTCTTATTCATGAATAGATTGACATCATGCAATAGTTAATCAAACCTATGAAACCTGTAGCGTAGAGGTGAAAAACCATGAGAAAATTTCATCAGTCTTTAAAATGTTTTTAATTTTTATGCCGACTTTAGAAACAATAATGTGATAAATTGAATACAATATGTAGTAGGAAGATTTAAGGAGTGCAAAAGGATTGTTCGGAGAAATATAGTTCATAAGTAGTAAGAGTAAGATAGAAGAAGATAAAGAAGAAAGGTTGGAAGCCAAAGGCAAGAAAGATTAGTGCCATAAATATGTTTCTTAACCAGGAGAGTGAAAGATCTCTTCAGATATTGTAACAAAATTCTTTGCTTTTATATAAAAAAGTGAAGCTTTTTGAGGAAATGGGTCCAGCAATGGAGGAAATAGGCTGGCACTCCATGACATACGAGGGAAACCTGTACCGTCAAAGGAGGTTACTTTTAGATGAAGCATTAGCCCCAGGTACTATATTTTTTCTCTTAGGTGGAGTTAAACTGGAAGTATATGGTAACACTCCCTTCCCATATTTATCCTTAACTCAAGAATGCTAAAACAGATTATCAGGTCATCATCATTTTGCTATTTGTGGGAACTTGCTTCACATACTTTTGCTGCCATACGACTTAACATCATGACTGGGGAGCATCTATTGCACAAACTTGGAACAACACGCATAAAGGGAGAGCAAGAGAGACATGCACACACACACACACACACACACACACACACACACACACACACACACACACACACACACACACACACACACACACACACACACACACACACACACACACACACACACACACACACACACACACACACACACACACACACACACACACACACACACACACACACACACACGTAACACACCCTTTTCCTCAGATCTCTACACCCTGCTTTCTCAATCTCTCCACCTCGTTGCTCTTTTCCCTAACTTCTTTCCCGTACCCTCAGTCTACTTCTCTCTTCACTCCCTTCACCATACCTCGTCTCTATTCTTCCATTCCATTCCTTCTAATTTCTGCTTCATTTCCAACACATCATCACTCAAAATAAACAATGATCTAAACTCGGGGCTTCTATCTCCTGCTCTCCTCATCAACAAAAGAGGTTTCCATTCCTGGGGTCGTCTTAAAATCAAGGAATCTATATTCAGGTTCTCCTCTTAAAATCTAGGGATCTCTATCCTTGCCCCTACCTCTTAAACTCAGGAGGCATCTTATTGAGCTGCTCTTAAATACGAGGAGCTTCTGCTCCTGTCTAGAGGATTTGAGCCTCCCTGAATATAAAGAGGAGTGCTGAAACAAAGGGGAATGTGTTTGAAAGGAGCACAGACATGGAGATTCGCTGAGTTTAAGAGGAAAAGGTGAACTTGAGAATGCTAGAGTTTGGAAGAAGTACAGGAACAGCAGCATCTTGAGTATGAAAGGAGCATAAGAACAGAGGCCCCTGAATTTGGGAGTAGCATTGGAACTGAGGGCATCCCTCCCCTGAGTTTGGGTGGAATGCAGAAGCTGAGGCTCCCCTTGAGTTTGAGAGGGGCATTGGAACAGAGGCCCATTGAGTTTAATTTGCTGTAAAACTGTCTGTAATATCATAAAAGGGACTCAGGATATAAATACAGTTTTTTTAATCAAGCAAGGTAAGGGAGATACTGATCTATATTGAATTGTTTATTAAGTAATACTATCAAGGATAACGAGCAAAGATGAATAAATGGAGTTGAAGTATATGTAATTCATGAACCGGTTGAATATCACTACTAGCTTAAGGACTGCAAAGCCTAATCCTGTTCCTGTACTCAGGAAGTTAAATTTGGAGCCATCAAAGATTATGAATAGATATTGCTTAGACAAAAATCGTAAATCTATTCCTTTTAATTGAAAGAACAAAATGTTCTAATTTTCTATTCTTTAGCATGGAAGAGATCAAAAATGGTGATTCATAATTATAACTGTGAGAGGTGAGAGGTCATAAACATTGCAGGTTGCAGCTGAAGGATGTTAATGAATGTGAAATGAAATCATCTGCAAAAGGATAGGTTTGAATAATGACTAGGAGCTCATTGATATGAAGTAAGAACAGAAATAACAAGAAGAGGACTGAGCTGTGGTGATCTCTTGAATTATTTGCAACAATTATGTAATGAACTACGAGCTGCATCACAGATAAAGTAATGTGACAAGAAACTGGACAGCTATGAACATAGCCTTGATGGAACATAATATACATAATGATGGTACACAGCTTAACTTTATAACCCCGAAGGTTTTGAAGATAACCATGACAAGGACATGATTCACCAAAGTGTTCAAAAATAGAATATGATAAATCGTAGTTCTTTCATAAGTAATTGTATCTATTTTTCTAAATGTTCCTAATATATGCTCAAAAGAAAGTGCATGCTGTGTAGATGTTTGACTTGTTTTGTACAGGTTGAGGGAATATACATTGATTTTTAATTTTCAAAATGGCATTTCAAAGGCAATATTCCTAGTCAATGCATTTAAATGCAAAACAATGCTGCTAATTAATGTTCCATGTAATGAATCAATCAATAGCAATACTGTTTAACAAAGTAAGGACAAAGCAGACTAGTCAAGAAGTAATGAATGGTTAGTACACAGCAATGATTTTAAAAACAATCCAGCACAGGGGCGGCACAGTAGGATAGCTGGTGGAGCTGCTGTCTCACACGTGCGGGTCGACTTTGGTTGTTATCCTGACTTTGGTTGTTATCTGTGTGGAGTTTGCACCATCTCCCTGTGACTATGGATTTTCTCTGGGTTCTCCGGTTTCCTCCCATGTCCCAAATATGTGGTGGTTTGAACATTAATTGGCCAATGTAAGTTACTCCAAGCATATTTCTTGTGTGTATGACTGCAGAAACAACATTTCATTTGAGCCTCTATGAGGTTCAAGTGACAAATAAATTGTATTGTGTATTGTGTATTGTGTATGGAGTGGACGCAAAAGTGGGATAACAGAGAACTAGTATGAATGGGTGGTCAGTGTGTTTTCTGTGAGCTGAAGGGCCTGATTCTATGCTATGCCTTTCAATCAACGCATTACTGGTCATGCAAGGTTGTTGTTTCTCCTGCTGTGGTATCTAGGAGCATGTATCATAATCTCAATAGAAGGCAATGCTGAGGGAGGGAATCTGTTTTGCTTTGAAAATGTTGGAAAATGAAATTGGAAGTTCTATATCCTCAGATGCAGTTGTCACTCTTTCCTTCATCCACCCTGACTTACAAAGAAGTCCTTTTTTCCTTCCAAACAGGAACGCTGTCATCATCCTTCTTTTCTCCAAAGTCCTTGAAGTTATCGTAGCCTCTCAAATTTATGCTTATCTTGGCAGAATTCCTTGAGTGAGCATCTATTTTCAGGTGTGAAACCAAGCACAACACCCAGATATTTCTTATAAGGCATAAGTGACATTCTATGTGATTCCTCAAACTGTCTGCAACCTTTTACAGCCAACTGCTATGCATCGCTACTATGACTTGCCGGGTGACACCAGCTATCCATTTCCACTCTTGCCACATTGATTCATAACAATAGAATCATCAGCAATAATTTATCTTACAGTGCTCACAGTATTACCTCGTTTTCCCTGAAACATCGTTCTAAATCCCTTCCCCCTTCATATCCATATGCTGACCCACAGCAGTATCATCTGAACACATGGCATCGGTTTCTACATGTATACTGCTGTCATTTGTTTCTACATTTATTTCTCTTGACCCATCCTCTTTGTCTTTACATTGTATGATGGGTTATCTCATGTTCAATTTCAGTTGAGCAGAAATTTCCTCCCAAAATAATATTGGGAAGATCAAACCTGTTGTCCCAAGGTTTGTCACAAACTTTGTTCTTAAACCACCAATTCCTCCCTCTCCTTTACAGTTAACTGAATCTGAAACAGCAACCTTGGTATCATAATTGTTTCTGAGCTTCAGACCAAATATCGGTGCCATTGCTAAGATTGTTTCTATTTCCATAACATCCCCTGACTCCTCCATAACCTTAGCTATATTCACTAATAAAACCCTCAGTCATGTCTTTGTTGCCGCCAGACTTAACCATTCAAATGCACTCTTGGTCAGTCTTCCTTATTCAATTTTCTGCGAACTTGACATCATCCAAACGTCTGGTCCTCGTACAGCATTGCACCGCATTTTATTTACTATATACTTTGTGCTTGCTGAGTTATGATTAAGCACCAGTTAAGCAATTTCTGAGTTTTAAAATTCCCACCTTTATTTTCCAATCCTTCCATGATCACACCCCTCTCAGTAATCTATTCCAGCTTTATACATTCTGAGATACCAATGTTCTTCTGGCCTCTTGATCATACTCAAATTTAACCACAACTGCCAATGACCTTAAACATTGAAATTCCATCCCTCTCCATCTCTATACAGATATGTATTTTTCCTCTTTTAAGATACTCCTTAAATCCTACCTCATTGACTTTGCACTATTGTGTCTTGTGTGATGCAATTTGTGTTTCTGCCCTGCTACATTAAGATGTTACGGGAATAGACGTTGTTATTGTTACAAGGTAGAATATTGTGATTTTCAACATGATGATGGGGCAGGAAAAAGAATAAGGGTAGGGAGAAAATGGGTAGGGTAAGCAATTCAGAGATAAGAGAAGTTTCTAACATAGAATGAGATTGGATCATAGAGAGGTAGTTGATAATTTTGAATTTTATCCAATTGTACAAACATCTATTTTGTGTGCCACAGCTGAACATCCGTATGAGTTGGCAATGTATCTGCACCTGCTCATTGACAATGTATTCCCAACTTGGCCGGAAGTTTTTGGAATGGCTGAAAAAGTGATGAATCGTTTAGGAAATGAAGACCCAATACTCTTTGCTCACCTTCATTCTTCATTCACCAAGAATGCCTTAATTGATCCCAAAGTAAGAATTCATTGACATCAAAGACCAGGATAATGGAGAACAACCCTATAACTGTGAATAAACTGGAGTAATGCGATAAGACCACAACTGTTTATGTCATGGATCTATCATCATAATATTGGGTAACAATGATCTATGTTTGGTAGGATGCTAAAAGCATGACACATTTGGAGTTTGCTGTGACCATCAGGGAGTGGTGATATTCTTCAATCAGGGCCAAAGGGTGTAGAAAGCAAGATATGCATCAACATAGCGGTGGCGGTGGTGAGTTATGGGGCCTAGAGTGAGTGGAGGAAGTCAGGTGCTTTTTGGCGCTCCAGAAGGACTTTGAAAGTAGGTGGAAGAGTGAATTTGTAGTAAGTGTGGGCCAGCAGATGACAGGTAGAGGTAGGGGCATCAAGGCTTCAGGAGTTGGCGCCATGGGGCAGGTGGGAGGAACAATTGATTGGGGGATTAGGAGAGGAAATTGGCATATCAGGGCATATGGGATAGTGTCATACCTTGAGGGCAAAGCGTCAGGAGTTGGAGTGATGATTGGAAATCAGGTAGAAAGTAATTAAAAGCTGCGTCTTGGCAGTCAGCGGTATGGAAACACAGATAATGTTCTTCTGGCCTCTTGATTATACTCAAATTTAACCACAACTGCCAATGGCCTTAAACACATCAAAGGCAGATATCAGGAGTCCTGCTGAAGACACCTACTTGTGAAAAAAATCTGAAACGTCCCATCTTAGGGGTGTTGATTCAACCAATGTTATTGCTAACGTTGCTTATACACAGCTGGTTCATTTATATCAATCTAATAAATCTATAACATCAAAATGTTTGTTACATTTCAAAATATTTCAAGTTACTGGTGCACTTAAGACAGAAAAGGGCATCAAATAGACATGAGTCTATTTGCAAAACTGTGCTTTCATGAAATGTAGCCTGATTGGAAGGGAGAGAGGATTAGAAAACTGGAAGATCTCTGATAATTACAATCATCTAGCAATTAATAAATGAAACTTTGGCATGCTGTACTGATTGTCCACTATATTTGAAATCATTTAGTGAGGCTGCATACCAGGAATATAAACTAGTTTTCCTAAACTGTGCAAGGTACAATAACAACTGGAAATACACAACATATCACGTGCAGAAGAGGTTTACTAGAATGCTTAAGAAGGAACTGCAGATGCTGGAAAATCGAAGGTACACAAAAAAGCTGGAGAAACTCAGCGGGTGCAGCAGCATCTATGGAGCGAAGGAAATAGGCAACGTTTCGGCCCGAAACGTTGCCTATTTCCTTCGCTCCATAGATGCTGCTGCACCCGCTGAGTTTCTCCAGCTTTTTTGTGTACCTTACTAGAATGCTGCCTGAATTTGAGGATATTAGATACAAGGAGAGGTTGGACAAATGTAGCTTGTTTTCTTTGGAGCGTCAGAGGCCAAAGGGAGATTGTTTATAAGATTGTGAGAGCATAGACAGCGTAGACAATCAAAACTTTTTGCTCAGGATAGAAATGTCAAAGACTAGAGGACATAGCTTTAAGGTGAGAGGGTCAAACTTTAAAGAAGATGTGTGGTGCACATTTTTTATACAGAGAGCTGTGGATGCCTGGAACACTCTCTCAGGGGTGGAGGTGGAGGTAGATATGATAACGGCTTTTAAGAGGCTTTTAGATGAGCACATGGATATGCAGGGAATGGAGGGATATGGATTATATGCGTGCATACATTGCTTAACTTGCCATCATGTTCAGCACGGACATTGTGGGCCGAAGGACCTGTTCCTGTGCTGTACTGTTCTATATGCTATGAATCTGTGGAAAAAAATCAATATCTTTTTAGGTCCAGTGCTCTTTGTTAGAACTTGAGAGCAGCTGTTATTGGAAAGCTTCGAGCCTTCCTTGCTGACTTTTCATCATGAATGTTTTAGGAAATACCGTTCTGAGCTGCTCCATTCCACACTATCCCTGCTTCAGTTAATGCCTTTTCATTTCTCTAATCAGGAATTCCTACTGGAGCAAGTTGCGCGGGAAAAGGCACAGGTTCAGCAGTTACATAGTATTGGGCACAACTCTGAAGATATGCAACACATAAGCAAAGAATTGCTGAAAAACCCAATTATACTCCTCAGGAAATGGATCGGAGAGGTAAGGAAAATATTCAGTGGGTTCTGGGAATTATGAAAGCCGCATAATAAATGCAATTCGTTCATTCCTTTTTTCTTCCTTCCTCGCCCCCTCTCTTCCTTGTGTCCCATGTGAATTTGCATCCATGTGTCCCCTTCGGCCTCCCCCATCCCCATTCAAATAGATTCCTTCCTCTGGCTTCACAATTTGCTCCTCTTCTATCTTTATTTCACACTTTTTGTGTTTTCATCTTGCCTTTGTCCAACCATCTGCCTATCAAAATCTCTGCTTGCATCTATCCACCTATCTGGTGGACACATGCAACAGGCTTTGTCCTGTCCCCACCTATTTTCCAACTTTTTACCACCCCACCATAATCAGTTTGAAGAAGGGGCCTGACCCGCTGAGTTACTCCAGCATTCTGTGTCTTTTTTTGTAAAACAGCATCTGCATTTCCTTGTATCTTCTTAAGTCTTTCATTCCTTTTCTTTATTTCCTGTGCTTCTTAGCAAAGGCAGTATCTTATTGATAATTTAATAGGCACTCTGCACTCTTTAGATACCTCACACACGTAGCTACCTTTTCATGTGTAAGCCTACGCAATGAGCTGTTGGGCTACACAATATCAGCACAGGTCTTTCACAACAGCCATCTTGTGCATATACATCACTTGGGATTGCAGGAAAAAACATGAATTCCCACATTTAAAATCATTTTTCTACCTGAGATCATTGAGAACAATTGTAATGCCTACAGTATATTAAAAAAAACTAAGCATAGATTAGGGATTGAATCTATCTGATTGGCATAACTCATTATGAATTGACATACATTACACTGTTGGATGAGCAGTAACTTGTTTCACTCAACTGCCTGTGTGCCATAGGGTTTTGTAGGCATCTTGGACATGCCAGCCATGTTGCTGATCTGGGACCAGCTCTTTATGCAAGACTGGAAGCCGCGGGTGATGGAAGATTTCTGCCTGACAATCCTCTTGTTACTGAGGGAACCTTTGATAGAGTCTGATGATCATCACAGTCTGAAACAAGTAAGACAAAAAATATTATTGCCTTAAACTCCTTTCATACTTTCCACCTATTCACTATGATTCCGAAAAAAAAGAAATGGAATTCACAGGTGAAGCTCACAGCACAATAAAAGGTTGCCAAAATGGAATTTGAAAATAAGAACATAAAATGTTGAAAATAATCAGCACAGGAGACAACATTTAAAAAATATATAATAATATTGAGAAGCATAAACTTTTGAATTTAAAACAAAACTAGGCATATAAATTTATCTCTATAATAAAAATTTTAATAATCCAGAATCTTATTAAGGAAATAGTTAAACATCAACTTTAATAGAAAAGCAAAAAACTACCAATGCATCTGCAGAAAAAGCTGGAATTACTCAGCAGGTCAAGCAGCATTTGCGGGATGATAAACAGACTTAACATTTTAGATTGCCGACCTTCCATTATGCTTCTTTATGTCATTTAAAAACAATTGAATAGATTTTTTTTGCCTAGTTCTTTGCTACAAGAATTACTGGTGCACCTTGCATTTAGGGATGAAGGGTGGGAGTGTGAAAGCAGTGAACCAAACAACCTCTTCCTTTTTGTGTTTTGGAGCATAATTACTTTCTGTCAGATATGAGAGCATTTATCCATTATTATTATCCAAAATCCATTATTTTATTAAAAATACAGACTAACAGAAATTAGCCGTCTTTGATTTTGTTAATGTTTTATTACGTGGCAAACGAAAATCAGAAATGTACATTGGTAGTACTCTCTGGCGTAACCGGATTTAATAGTTTCAAGAGCCATTAAAGATTTGCGATGCAGACACAAGAAATTGCAGTTGCTGAAATTTTGAGCAAAGCACAGGGTGCTGGAGGAGCTCAGTATCTGGGGAGGGAAGGTGATGTTTCAGGTCGCAACACTTCTTCAGACTCAAAACTCAAGAAGACCAACGATGCACTCATGCAAATTTAAGTCTTAAATAAAAATATGTCCGCTCACCATAGAAATAATTTTAACAAAGTATTTCAAAGGCTCTGTATGACTAATAACTTAAAATTAAGATATTATTGTTTTAGAAATAACTGTGCCATTGTGCATGACAATCTTCACATGTTTTTGTGTAAGAAGGAACTGCAGATGCTGGTTTAAACGAAGATAGACACAAAAAGCTGGAGTAACTCAGCGGGACAGGCAGCATTTCTGGAGGGAAGGAATGTGTGACGTTTAGGGTCAAGACCGTTCTTCATGCATGTTTTTGTTTGGACAAGAAAATATATGGGAGTTGAAAATGATTTGTGTGAAGCATAAGCATAAGCTTGGGCACTTAAGGATTTGTACTTTATTTTTGTTCTGTAGTATTTGATACTTGGTATGTAACAATCAGGCACGTGCCGTGAGTAATTACTCAGGGTAGGCAGTCAGTCGGCTTTTTTTTAAATCTTAAACCGCGCATGCGCAGATTGTTCTCCTCTCCGTAAAAATAAAGAATAAAAATAAAGAAAGTAACAATTCAATTTGCCCAAGGCTTCCAAATCTCCTTCATTCTGAATTACTGAATGGATGGGGGGTGGAGGGTGACGGCAGGTGAAGAGGGTGGGAAAAACGGGAGCACACCGGGACAAGTTGAATCAGTTGTGATCTTATTGAATGACAATACTAGTTCAAGGGACCAATTGGGGGGAGAGTTCCTTTCACAGCGTGTGGTGAGTCTGGCCAGGGGTAAAGTTGCGGGGAGGGCAGGAGCATTGAGAAGGAGGGGGTCGGGGATCATGCCAGCAACTCACTCACTTACCGCTGCCGCGGCGCTCTGGGCGCGGAGCTACAGCATTGTGGCCGGGGAGGGAAGCAGTTCGGGTGGCTGCGAGCGGCCGCCGGACCTCAGCGCCTTCTGCTGGCCCGCTCACCTCTGGCAGTGCTCTCCGTCTGAACAGTGAGGAGACCAGCTCAAGAGCAAAGATCAGAGAGCGGAGCGGGTCAGTGGGCGATGGATAACAGGACAGCGGGCAGTGGACACTCCTGTGTCAGCGCAAACAAGGGACCAATTGAGGTTACTCGCACTGACACATGGAGTAAGCTCCACCGCCCGCTGTCCTGTTATCCATTGCCCGCTGACCCTCTCTTGAGCTGGTTGCTCTGGCATGATCCCCGACCCTCTCCTTCTCAATGCTCCTGCCCTCCCTCAACTTTACCACCGGCCAGACTCCCCAGCGGCGCTGTCCTTTTACAGCCACTTGCGCTGCGCATGCGCAGTACACAGTCCACGCTGCAAAGGCAGAATTTCAGCTGTCTTCAGCTCTGCTTGAAATTGACGGCTTTAAGCAGCGTCCATGGCACGTAGGCTGCACACACTTTCCCGTATTACATGTACTGCGCATGAAAGGCGCGGAGAATTATGCCTACCTAAGAGATCGATCTCTTAGGCAGACATATTTCTCCCGTGCCTTTACTATTTATATTTAATAATTATCATTTTATAATTTTAGTCAGGGTCGGCAAGTGCCTACCTTGCCTACCCTGACGGCACGTGCCTGGAACCCTCACTATGTATGCACAACCTTGCAATATATGTGTACCAACGAAACACACCTGATTGTCAGGCACTTCAAAATAAGGTGAGTTAGAAGGTTTGGCACAAGGAACTACAGACACTATGATGTTGAACAAAACATAAAGTGCTGGAGTAATTTACTGGGTCAGGCAGCATCTGTGGAGGGAGTGGATAGGTGACGTTTCAGGTTGGGACCCTTTGAAGGGTGCCAACCCTTCAGCACTTTGCATTTTGTAGATTGTTTGGCCTGTTGTTTGACTTTAAAGTTGTCATAAGAGAAGTGTTAAGCAGCCACATTATCAGCCAATGCTCACAACAAAAAATGTGCAATAAAGAAGGGCCCTTAGTCTTCAAACTGGTCATTATGCATTTAATTAATACTTATCAAATAATTTTCCTCAGGTATTCTATTCTCATGCCAGCCACCTATACACAGTAGATATTCAAAGATCTTGGATCCATTTGCAACAAGGTGGCCTACCAGCTGATATTCCAGGATTAAACCAATTTAAAATGAAGTAAGGAGTTTCTGTATTTGTTTGGATATTGCAAGCTAGAATTGTTTTATTTTGGAGATTTCTTGGCTTTAGAACAGCCCTGAATCACAGTATCACATTTGTTGGCTTCCATTGAAATTGGCAATGATACACACTTGCCTCATCTATTTAGTCTCAGCAGATGAACCTCAGTCTCCACTTTGTGTAAAACAACATTGCAACTAATAAGTACCAAAATATTTTATAAGCCCTGTTAAAAATGCTTGGTTTCATTCAGAGTAAAGGAGCAAAAATGTGAGATCGAAATATGATGCACATTATTATAATTCTGAATGTGCTTTTAATTCCCAGTAACCCAGGGGGGATTATCTTTGCCTCTGAGATGTGTTCCTTTTCATGAACGGTGGCTTCCCTTTACCATAGTTGAAAGAGCCCTTAGCTGCATCTGATCTAATTCCTGCAACTCTACTCTCCTTCCTCTTTCCCCAGCCAAAACAAGGATAGAGTTCTCCTGGTCCTCACCTTCCCCACATCAGCCTCTGCAGTCAATGGATCGTCCTTTGCAATTTTTGCTACTTTCATTGAGATTCACCACTAGACTTCATTTCTCATCCCCTCTCCATTTGGGATTCCAAGATATCAATCAAGAGTCAAGATGTATAATTGTTTCTTGTATTGGCAATGAAACAATAAAATTCATGGCAGAAACTATATAGAGCTGACAGTGTAACGTCTTTACATTAATTTGATCTTGCACAGTTAATATCCTTTGTGAAAGTGTACCACACCATAAGGATCCCATTTCAGATATTTGGCTAACTTTGCCACTTGGTTTTAAGGTTCACTTATAATTTTCACTGGTTGAATTGTGCCCTTGTGCTTCTTTGTTTTTGAATATGATGAGATTTTGTAACATCAACAGGGTTAATAATCTATGTAATTCCTATGATTTTTTTTTTATTTAAAAGAGAAATATCCTCTTTAATGCTAAATGTTAATTAAAATTATTTAAACATTTAACCTACAGGAATCTGTATGGACCAAACCCAAAGAACAAAAGAGCTTTGACAGGTATAGTCACTGATTTTTGAAGCAATATGGAATTGCTAAGAAAATTCTTATTTAGAAATAGTTGTTAATCTATATTGGCAATTGTCTTTTGTAGAGCTACTTTCTAAAAGCTGATGTCTCCCTCATACAATATAACTTTTAAAGACTTAACAAAACAATCCTAGCATTCATAGTGCCAAGGGCTTAGATAAGGTGAAATGTGTCAAATGTGTTCAGGAAAATTTCCTCAGGCAATATGTAGAGCGCCTTACAGGGGAGAGGGTAAAGCATGATCTACTCTGAAGAAATTGGGAAGGACAAGTGAATGAAGTGTCAGTGGGCGAGCCTTTTGGGACCAGAGACCACAATTCTATTAGTTTTTAAATAGTTATGGATAAGGACAGGGCAGGCCCACAACTTAAAATTAAGAATTGGAATAAGGCCAACATTGACAATATTAGACAAGAACTTGGTAAACTATACTTTAGACTTCAGAAATACAGTGTGGAAACAGGCCCTTCGGCCCACCGAGTCTGCGCCAACCATACACTAGCAGTATCTTACACACTAGGGACAATTTATAGTTTACAGAAGCCAATTCACCTAAAAACCTGTACGTTTTTGGGGTGTGGGAGGAAACCGGAGCACCAAGAGAAAACACACGTGGTCACAGGGAGAACGTACAAACTCCGTACAGACAGCACCCGCAGTCAGAATCAAACCCCGGTCTCTGGTGCTGAAAGGCAGCACCTCTACCGCTGCTCAACTATGCGGCCCATATGGACAAATAAATATTTGTAAAAACAATATCTCTGCCCAGAACAGATTAGTTCTCTCTTGAAGACAAAGTTAGCACCCATAGCACCAGCTGACAATGCATTTCTGAGGCTCACTACTCTCTCCAAACAAAAAATTAGGGTTATGTTTAATCTATCCCTGATAAGAATAGGAAGGTAGGAATGGTATAAGAAATCTAATTGAGTAATTTTAAGACTGATTTACCAAATATAAATATAGTCTAAATATTTATCTAAATCTAAATCTAAATATATGGGGATCCATGGGAAACTAAGAATAAATTTTAAAAATAGAATTGAGATGGTAGATCGGACATGAATAAATGCGAGGCCCAAAAAGCAACATAGGTTACACCTGTTCCTAGTTCATGTATTCTTACTCTTTTAGGATTTGATCTTCTGCTTGTGGTATGCACCAATCTGTTAAACATCCTTCAACTAACAGAAATTAGCCATAGATTGCAGAACTCATGACCATGAGTCTGCATCCTATCATTCTAACAGATGTCTTAGGTTACACAATTAATGTTATAATTTTAATTATTATGAATGTTACAATGTTTTGTGAGTAGCACTGTTCCTTTGCATTGACTTTACATTGAAATTCATAAAAACATTTTAGTGGTATTAGCCACTGTTTTTATTGAAATTACCTCATACTGTATTTGAAAGGGTGTGGAATCTCATGTTCTGTTATTCTTATTTTGATGCAGGTTTCAGTGACACAGATACTAAAGGCATATCGGGTGAGATCCGACCTATTGGAATAAAGAACATTTCCGTGAAACTAAATTTGCTGAAATCTAAATTAGAGGTAAGTAGATTTGTTTGGATAATATTAGAATATTATTGATGTTCTGGTGATGGATCAGAGAAAGAAAATGTACATTTGTGATTTGCCATATAATCATATTGTTATGTAATCAGGAGAGATGTTTTCCCATGGTGAAAATATCAAAGACTAGAGAGCATATCTTTAAGGTGAGAGTGGCAAAGTTTAAAGGAGATGTGAGAGGTAAGTTTTTTACACAGAAGTTGGTGGGTGTCTTGAATGCACAGCCAGGGGTGGTGTTGGACGCAGATACAATAGTGGCGTTTAATAGGATTTTGGATTGGCATGTGGATATGCAGGGAATTGAAGAATAGAGACAAGAGTAGTTTATCTTGGCATCATGTTCTGCGTAGACATTGTGGGCCGAAGGGCCTGTTCCTGTGCTGTACTGTTCTATGTTTTCTGAGTGAGTCTGCTCTCTTAGAATCTTAGGAACTCAGCAATAAATTGGTCTATATTCATAAAGTATTAATTAACTAGCAATTAAAAAAAAATAAAAGTCTGCAGATGCTAGAAATTTAAAATAAAAACTGGAAAAAGCAGACAGCATTTCTGAAAAGAGAAGCAGAGTTAACAGACCCTTTATCAAAACAATTGAGGCTTCAACCTGAAATATTAATACTGTTTTTCTTTCTACATATGCTACCTAAACTGTTGAGTATTTTCAGTATTTGTTGTTTTTATATTAGCATTGATTAACCAGTTATTCATGTCTCCACTACAATATTCTCCTCTTTTCAAAACTGAAAAATAAAATGTATTCCTGTATTTATGGAATTAGTGTGAGAATCATAATGCAAGTGGAGAATTAATTGCCAATTGAGTAACATATGAATTCTTCAATTGTCCTGTTCTGCAAATCATCCTAAATTTAGAGCTAATTTTGCAGGTTTGTATTACCAGTCTGAAGTTTTATCCACTGGCCATTTGTGTTGTCAGCTCAGGACACACCAGCTACAATTTCTCACTTATTAATTTTAAATAATTGCATTGACACGGTTTTTAAACTGCAAACTTGTTTGAGAAGGTTACACTTAGGGACATACAAAATGTATTTAGTAATTGGCTACCTGACTCTTCAAGCCTCACCATTAAACATCAAGGCTGATGGATTCAAATGTATTTTCACATTCTTGCATATTGAGCAGTCATGCAATGTTTCTTTATTAAAGTTAAATATTCTAGTGTGAAAAATACCGTAGACTCTTTCTGATTCAATGTTTGCATTTTTCTCAGGAATGGTTAATGGAGTTCAATCCACTTGCTATAAAGTTATCTGTTTCTGTGTTTCATGGAAACTTAAAATTACGCTCAAAGCCATCTCTTTCTCTGCCAACCCTTCTGAAATGGACTGAAGAAAGTACATCCAATGAACCAGCAGTGATTGAAGTAACTCTTAAGTTTAATGGTATGGGCTAAATATGTTTCCATGGATCACTTTTGTTCGAATCATTCTTCGGAAGTTGTCATCACTGGCGGAACCAACATTTCTTGCACATCCTCAATGCTCTTGAGAAATTGAAAGCACCTCTTCTGAAAACTGTGCAGTCTATGTGGTGAAGTCTTTATTAGCGTATTTATTCAAATTTCCTAACTAACACTGTTAGCTCGGGAATGGCACTATTTTGAGCAATTGACAATGGCAGAGTGGTGATATTTGCCACTCTAACTTTGCCAACCAATTTTAATGCAGCTATTTTAAGGATTCAGCAAATGGAAAATGCTTAAATACCCTAAATTTCTATCCAAATGATCCTTGATAGCATTATATTAATTCTTCGATGAAATCCATATGTAACAGGATCTCTAGAATGCATCTTGCACCAGAGCTCTACACAGTGACTCCATTACAAACTCTTATTTGTGAATGCTTGGGAACATTTCTGACAAGTAGAATAGGAACAGAAGTAGGTGAATGAACCTTTTGTTCTTTTTAAATAAGATTAAGACTGTGTCTTGATTTCATCCACCACCATGAATCTATGACCATAAATACCATTACTTAACAAAATCTTCGGAGGTCTGTATTCACATTTGTATATGACCGCCAATCTTTATATCTATTTGGGAGAGAAAAATTCCTGATTTCCATTACCTTCTGTGTGAGGTAGTACTTTTGGCCATTATCCTGAATGGATTAACTCTAATTATAAGGTAGACAAACAGGTCTGGCTGTCTGTTACTTTAAGGTGCTGTTTTATGCATGATAAATCCACTCTACCATTCAAAGCTACTTATTTAAGTCATAATTGAAATGGCCAATTTTACAGCTGATTAATACTGCAATCATTTTTCTGTTAACTAAAATATTAAATCATTTTGTTGTATTTTCTCTTTCAGATATATTTGAGTTTGAATCACTTGATTTAAGTGAGTTCAAAGTCACGAATTCAGCTGGCCAACCATATGTTGTTATCAAAGCGGTGTATTGTCCCACTATGAAAGGTCTGTTTAAAGGATCTGATTTTTTTAAAAAAGAAATACAATATTCTGATTCACCAAAGTAGTTTCAAGAAAATCGGCATTATACTTTAGATATAAAAAATCTTGGACACCATATGTAAAAGGAGAAGATAATTATGCTTTGTTCTAATTTGGACACTTTCAAACATTTTAAAATTTAATAATACGTGGTACACTACAAAATGTAAAGTTTCTGTTCCTTGACTCAGCTTGAGCAATATCATAGAACATAGAAACGACATAACACTCACAATGCCCATGCTGAACATGATGCCAAGTCAAACTAATCTCATCTACCTGGTGATCCATTCCCTCCATGTGCCTATCTAAAAGCTTCTTAAATGCCACTATCTGCCTTCATCACCACCCCTGGCAGCATGTTTCAGGAACCGAACACTCTCTGTGGAAAAAAAAAATGCCCTGCATATCTCCTTTAAATTTTCCCCATCTCACCTTAAAGTTATGTCCTCTAATCTTTGACATTCCCAATCTGGGGGAAAAGGTACTGACTGTCTGTCCCAACTATGCCTCTCATAATTTTATATTCTTCTATCAAGTCTACCCTCAGCCTATGATACTCCAGGGAAAAAAATCCAAGTTTGTCCCACCTTTCTTTATACCCTCAAATTGAGGCATTATAATAATTTGTGATCTATTGATATTTTGATTTAAGTTTTGTGCTGTCTATTTTCTAATTGCTGTTCATAATTGCTAATATGAATAAACCACATTTTGAATGAGTATATTTATTTTCTTGCTCTCTTTCATTGCCTATATTGACTTTCTAAATATGTGATTTATATATTTAATCTTAAATCTCATGTTTAACAGTAACTCTGGATTATGTGTAGACAGCATACTCCCAAATAATTTCTTACAACAATCATTTATCAACTTTGTCAAATATATTACAGGAAATGTGGCAGCTGCAAGCTATGCTTGTAGACAAGGCGTTTAATGTATGATATTAATATTCCGACTAATGTAATGGATCAGTAGGCTACTCTTCCAACAGTACTCTGGAATTTCTCTCCTTTTAAATATTATCACAGCCCCTTCTCACACTTAGAAACATTCTCACAACTTTACTTTGCCATTTACCAAGTTCTTCCACCATGCACATACTTTCTGGTGCAGGAACAAGGGTTCTGTGAATAGGCAGCTTGTTGTCCTGCCTAACAGACTTATTATTATAACAGACTCTTTAATGCTGTCAAGCATTCACTTACTTGGTATCAAGGACAAGGAAGTCTATTAAGACTTGACTCCCAGGACAAAAACATAGGGCATAATCCCCCCATGCCCTCCTCTGCTCCCGCTTGACCATTTAGTATCTTAACTGACCTACTTCCCATCCACTTTACCATCTGATCCATAAATCCCTTGGTTTTCTTTGGGTCTAAAAATTAATAATTTCACATGCACGTTCTCATTCAAATGTTAAGCTGAATTTTAATGTCCTTTCCTTGTCTGTTATTCTGCATGGGATGTGATTCTAATTATATTGTTTTGAGTAATCATTTCTTTCAAATGTCTGTTTTACATTTACTTTTCATTTTAAATAATATCTACATCTTGAGCTACTTGTGATATGACATTTTTATGTTTAGCTTTGTTTGATTCTCTGCACAATCTCTAATGAATGCATATCCACTGTGGCAAACTAAACTGAACATAATATTCCAAATATAGTTCAATTGCTGCATTCTAAAGCTTGCAACGAAACATTCATAGGCGGCACGTATTGATCTTCAATGTGAGTTTTGCAACAGTACTTACACATCAAAAGTATGTGCTTGGCTGTAAAGTACTTTGGAATGTTCTGATGTCACAAAAGATTCTTGAAATCATTGTTTTAATTTTGTTTTTATTTAGGGACATTTTAAATTGATTGTTGAATTAAAGGCTGATCCTGGAAATTATAAAGACTGATCAATGAATCAGTGCATTAGCCAGAGCTACAACATTTATTGAATATTAATGAAATCCTTTAAAAATCTCACATTTGATGTGAAAATGAGATAGAAGTCTGATTAGATTTTAATTTTGCAAATTATCTTTTGTGCACTATCTTGTTCATTTGTGAAATTACTCAAAATATAATTTTGCCTTATAGATTTTGGACCAATACCCATTGGCTGGGTTAAGGTAGACCTATTCCATCAGGAAACCACACCATCCGGGCTAGTATGGGCACCTCAACCACAGTCCCTGGGCATTATACTGTATCCGGGAAATGTCCCTGACAATATTATTGATGGAGCTCCACCTTATTGCAATTCAGGTAATTCAAAAATACATAAATCAGACTAAATATTTAATGATCCAGAAAATATTTAATATCCAAACAAAACTGGTCCTTCTTAATATCGCAATATGATTTTTATCTGTGGAAAAGCAAAATCCTATTAATTGCAAACACTGTCTATGTTACTGTCAAACTGCATAAGAATCTACAATGATAACTAAATGATTCATGCAGAGTAATGATGTGGTCTGGTAGGAGACCAACAGAAGGGCTACAAAGTTAGATAGTTAGTGGTGTTGATCTGTGTTTTTCCTGAGTCTTGTTTGTAAGTTATAACTTGTGAACTACAGGAGTCTTTATTCATCAGGAGAAGCAGACATTTTGTTGGAGAACCTGTTGGTAGAATCTCCCAAACTCAAAGTACATTGATTTTTTATATTCTTAAGACAGCAATAACAGTGGGTTGGCACAAGTAACTACAGATGCTGGTTTACAAAAAAAGACACACAGTACAGGAGTAACTCAGCAGATCAGGCAGTATCTCTGGGGAACACGAATAGGTAACGTCTCAGGTTGGGACCTTTCCTCAGACTGACTGTGGTGGGGGGGAAACAAATCTGGAAGAGAGGAGGGGCACAACCAACAATTTCAATAGCTACAATGATTTTGTTTACATTTATATTTTGAACCTAACAGAAGGTTCAATTGAATTACAAATTTACAATGTAGCTGACAAGATACTTCTGAATGTTCAAACACCTTTGCTGGGACAGTAATTCACAGGAGTGTTTTAAAGGCTTCTGAGAATAGGGACCCAGACACTTAAAATTAGTGTTGTAAGTGCTGGCTCTAGTGAGTACCCAAATATCCCAATTAATGATACACAGATAAATATGTCTATGACCTGTCTATTTATATGTCTATAAATATGTGCCTATGTCTATGAACATGTTTGAAATGACAAAACAGTTTCCTTCGTCTCGATCACAATGGTGTGAAATAACTTAAATAGAAGATTTTCTGGTTTGATGTAAACCAATTATCATACCTCATTATCCTCCATTCGGTAGACAGCACAATTTGTTTATAAACCTGTCCTTTTAATTTCAAACCGATTACTGCTTGCAATGTTCATTGGGACAGGTTTTCTGAAGACTGTTCCTGTTTCAATTAATGCCTGCTACAGTATATCCACATACTTGCATATCTACTGAATAAACTCTGACAAGCTCAATCTGCGACAAACCACTAAAAGGATGGAAGTGGGTTCTATCTGGAGATTGCAAGGAGTAATTACAAAATACATGTCTGAAAGGGGCTGCAAACAGTTGAGAATTTATTTTTTAATTGAAAGACATTACGGACCATCTCCTATTCCAGCCAGCATAACTTTTGAGGGGAGGGCTTTCAGATCGCAACCCCACATTGCCAAAGGCCTCCTATCAGATCCATCTACATGACCCTAAAAACTTTCTATACCAAATACAACCTCAGCATGACTACCTGGCTTATGCTGCCTTGGATTTTGAAGTAGATTAGAACTTGTCCATGTTGTAGAAATAAGGTACTACAGATGCTGGTTTACAAAAAAAGTTAAAGGGCTGGAGTAATTTAGCAGGTCAGGCAGCATCTGTGGAGAACATAAATAAGTGATGTTTTGGGTCAGATCTCTTCTCTGACTGATTGTGTGTGGGGAAGGGGGAAGGAAAGCTGGAAGAATGGAGGGAGGACAAAGCCTGGCAGAGAAGGAGGGGGGTGTTTGAAGTTACCTAAAATTGGAGAATTCAATATTCATACCATTAGGTTGTAAGCTACCCAAGTAGAATATTCAGTCTGAAGAAGGGTCTCAACCTGAAACGTCGCCTATTCCTTCTCCCCATAGATGCTGCCTCACCCGCTGAATTTCTCCAGCATTTTTGTCTACCTTTGATTTTTCCAGCATCTGCAGTTTTTTCTTAAACAAGTGGAATATCAGGTACTTTTCCTCCTGTTTGCATTAGTGCCTCACTCTGGCAATGGGGGGAGCCCAGGACAGAAAGGTCAGAATGGGAATGGGAAGAATGGTTAGCAACCGAGAGATCCAATAGGTCTTGGAGGACTGAGCACAAATGTTTGGTGAGGTGCACAAGAATCTCTGTCTCACCTGGAAGGACTGCCATGGTCCCTGGATGGAGGGAAGGGAGGAGGTATAAGGTCTGGTGTTACATCTCTTCTGGTGGAACTCAGTGGTGATCAAACTGCCTTAAAACAGGTGTTACAATATTGTGAATGTTTGTAAAATGTTGTAGCTAAGAATGTTTTTATTGGTAAGGGCATCACCGCAGGTCATTTAAAAAAAAGTTCAGGGTTTTTTTTTCAAAAACTCTCAATTCATATTTTAATCCCAGTAGATAAATCTTTCACACTCCCCTGGCTCAAAACCCTTATCCATCTTAAAAATCGCTGTCATTTTGAGCATCAGTTTTGTCCAGCAAGCCTTCAGGGCAAGAACACTAATACAGGAATCATATAGCCCAGTTAAAGGAGATTAATGAAATTGCAATTGATGACATTGAGATAAATGTCTAGTCTAGGATGAACCCTGATGCTCACATCAGGCGTTTTGTCAGTAGAAACAGGGTAATTATGTCTCTGGTGGTTCCCTTTAAGAACTGATGTTTGTCCCAGAGATTCCTAGCCATGCAGATTTCCTTTGAGATTTCCTGGGAAAATTGAAATCCTGAATTAATCTCATACAGGAAGCACCTACTACATTGTATCCTTGGAATTTAAGGACTACTTCCTGGAGTCAGTGCAGTAAATAAACACAGGAAATTGAGCCGCTAAGCATCAGTGCGAAGGCAAATGAGTGTCCAATGAGGAATCCTAACAGCACTATTTTGAAACTGGTGACAATGATTTTCATTATTTCTTTTGAACTTTTCAGGACATTTACGAACATCTAAGCTGTAGGTCTATATGATTGTTGTTTGAATGTTTTAACAATTGAAACATTGTGTAAATGTATTTCTAGCCCTGTATTTTTAGTGAGATACATTGACCTAAATGGAGTCCAAATGGGTTCCAACCATGCGACTGAAACACAATTTGTTCACTTTTAAATTCTAATCACTCTGTGATAAAGACAAACATTCCATTAATCTTTCTGATAGTATCTGATTGCATATGAATTTTATTTCAGTGATTTTCCTATTGACTCATAGATTGATGCGGCACAGAAACAGGCCCAACTTATCCATGCTGAACAAGATGCCCTAACCAATCTAGTCCCTTTTGCCACATCCCACTAAACCATTCCCATCCTTTGCAGTTCCACAGAAAATAATCTGAATTATCTTTCTCTGAGCCAAAGTTCATGAATTCACATTTCCAATTTTGAGCTCCATTTGCTAAAGATAATGCCCTCTCATTTAGACTTGCTGTATCTCTTTGTTGCTGCCTTCTACATAAATAAGTATCGCTGTAGAATAGAACTAGACTAAGTGGGACCCGTTGGGTCCCTGTCACACAGGAGGCTTGGTCCCCCAACACAATATTCCACCATTCGCCCATAGCCCCGAACTGCACAGGCGCAGCTCATTTCCCCTCATCCCTAGCACTCACTTCACCCTCCCTCTTCTTTCCCCTCTCCTCCTCCTCTCTCCCAATCCCTCCCCCACCTCTCTCTCCCTCTCCTTTCCCCTACCCTCAGTCACTCCCTCCCACCCTCCATAACTTATCTCCCCTCCCTACCCTCCTCCTATCCCTCTATCCTCCACCTCCCCCACTCCTCATCTCCCACTATCCCTCCTCACCTCCCCCACTGCCCTCCTCTCCCTCTATTCCCCACTCCCTACCTCCCACACCCCCCCCCCCTTCGCTACTCCCCCCCCTCCTCTCCCTCTAGCCTCTCTCTTACCCCACTCTCCATCCCCCAGGATCTTGAGGTTGCCACTCCTCTCCCTTCTTGCGTGCCCCGGAGAAGAATCAGCCACCGGCGCCCTTAGAGCCAGGCCTCAGATCCTCGGCTCGGCCCGGAAGCACCAGCTGCTACGGCCGCACTGGCGTGTGGGCGGGGGTGGGGTGGGGCTGGGGGGGTGGAGATCTCGGAGAAAAGACGGAGGATGAGCCATGGGGGAGAGGGGGGTATCACGGGGAAGGAGGCAGGAGCCAGCGAGGGGGACCAGAGAGGAAGGGGCTGGAGGTGCGGGACGTTGTGATGGCGGTGCGTTTGGGACTCACAGCGGGCGCTGGACGCTCTCCTCCGCCGGGATCAGACTCTCCGCTTTCTGTTTGGCGACATCTCCGACTCTGCGCCGGGCCACTTCCAGTCCCTCCGAAAATTGTGTCCGGTTGGAGACCTCTGCTGGCCACCTACAGCGTCCCTCAGCTCCAGTAATGACGCGATGGCGCAGTAAGGGGCGGACCGTCCCGTGGAGTGACAGGAGAAGAGACCAATCCGCCCGGCGCTGACTGGCAGGAGAGGAGATCGACCTGCGCACGCACGGTTTTAACGATTTTTAAACCTTGCTAACTGTTACAATATGCCACCGATCGGAACAAAACTTCTTGCACTCGCACCACAGGAGAACGGTGAGTAAGCTGACGAAAAATTGTAATGCTATCGCGTACCGTTTTTGCGCAAACAGAAAAACCGCGCAAACTGGAAGAGCACAAGATCAGAGTTTTAGTTATGTATAGATAGATATATTCTGCATTCTTTCATTCAACTTGTTAACCTGTAGTATGCAAAGCTGAGGGCCCAAGTATAGATCCAAAGTAGTCAGAAAAAGATCCCTTTATCTCCATTCTTTGTTTCCTGCCTGTCAATCAATGATCAACCCTTATCATTTACTCACATTTTCAATGTTTGTGGTTTAAATGTGAAGTGGGTGAAATGAAGAAAAATACAAGGGCAGCGTAGTGGTGCATTGTTAGAATTACTACCTCACAGCGCTAGAGAGACCCGGCTTCAATCTTGACTTTGGGTGCTGTCTATGTACAGTGTGCACATTCGCCCTGTGACCGTGAGGGATTCCTCTGGATGCTCTGGTTTTCCACATCCCAAAGGTGGCAGGTTTGTGCTTTAATTGGTCTCTGTGAATTGCCCCTGGTGTGTAGGGAGTGGATATGAAAGTGGATTAATATAGAACTAGTATGAATAGGTGATTGGTTGTCAGCATGGACTTTGTGGGCCGAAGGGCCTGTTTCCATGCTGTTATTTTTAATCAATTCAATTCAATCAATTTGACTAGATCTGAGTGTGTGTCTGATATTTCTACAGAACATGTCCAGCAAGGGTCAGAGATCACACTAATTGCTTATGATCCATTCCTCGAAAAGCAGAAGCATCAAGACCAGGAAACAGAGGAGAAAAAGTAAATTGCTTATATTTTCTATTGTTTATTTGAAATGCCACCTACATTAGCCATGTCTCAGGGTTGTGGAACAGAGTGGGACCAGTATTACCAAGATTCAAGACAACTTTAGGGACTCATCGTTGACTATAGTTGTGGAGCAGTAGTATAGCTTAATTTTGAAATATTCTTTCAGTGTACTGTTTTAACTCAACTCAAAAATAACCTACAGCTCCAGCTAATACTGATACATAACCTGCGATTGTGACATGTGCCGAGGTAATGTTTAATGGTTTCTCCTATAATTCTTCTCTTTATGCATGGAAGAACCAAGCCACTTCCACACAGCAGCATGCCTAAAGTGATGAATGAAGTGCAGATTGTACAAGTGATTAAGCTATACATTAACTGTTTCAGATCAGGAGGCAGTTGTGGGACAAATGGCAAAAATTGCAAGCTGACAAAAGCGATACTTTCCTCTCAGGCACGTCCACATTAGTGCTGCTGGGGAAATTGGCGAATTTGTTGAATCTACATACATAGCACACTGCTAGCCTCATAATTAGCAAGCACACTGTAATTCAGACCCCGACTTTAAAAGGTACTGGTGTGCAGAGCTGAGAGCCTCCTGGTCATTCCACCAGCTAGTAATGGGTTAGGTAGGCATGATGATATATTTGAATGCAAGGGCACAGCCTAAAATGTTAACCTCACTCGCCACAGACATTAGCCGACATACTGAGTATTTCCAACATATTCTGTTTTTATTTCAAGGTGATATAGTATGGCAGCTCTTTAAATTGAGCTGCTGATTAATAATAACATGTCAGTGTAAAGGGAAGCTGTCTGGGGAATTTACAGTCTGGCGAACATCTTGGGATTTATTTCAGAATGTTACCCATAACAAATCACTTCCTCTGAATGAAGACTTGCAGGAATTTAAAAATATATTTCATATACATGTTAATCCAACAGGAATTATAAAATTCCCAATCCTGACTTTAATTAGTGAGATAGTTTCCCACCAGAAGACAGCATCTGTCATTACTTCTGCTGTTCCTGTCATTTTATTGTTCCCTCGCTCGATAGCATGACAGCAAATGTTCACCAGCTAAATGTACAAAATATGACTATAAATTCATACCTGTTTATCAACATGGCTGACTGCCTAACTTAAAAGATCACGTCAATTAAGGCGCTCACTTGAAATCACATTTCATATTGCTAGTGCAATAACGGTGCTGTCAATTAGACATCAGAGACCAGTGGCTCATTAACACTGCAGGTACAATAATTCTGAAGCATTTCCTCACCTGGGGTGATATTGTGGTGAACAGGCAGAGTTGAGCCTAGATATGAAATCTTCCTGACAGGATATATTTTTAACTGGTTCTAATATACATAATCCCCTTGGATAGATGTATATACTTTCTCTAGTTTGAAAAATCCAAGAAATGGCCACTGAGAAAATTAGTATATCGCATTCATGTATGAATTCAAAGATTTGTGCTGTTATGTAAATGCTGCAGGAGGAGTGAGAGTGTTTTTAATGTTACAATTGCGATTGCTTCTTATTACAGTCTTGAATTACTTCAGACAACCTAATTTAATAACATGGTAACTTTAGTTATGAATATCATTTCCATTACAATCTGAATAAAATATAAGTGCATTTCTCCCATTATCGTTCCCCTTCCTCCCATTCCCTCCCCCCCCCCCCCCCGCCCACCCCACTGCTTCCCCTCTCTCTGTGCAGTTATTAATCTACAGATGTTGCTTGACTCACTGAGTTATGCCAGCAGTTTGTTTTGCTCAAAATCTGCAGTTCCTTGTGTCTGCAGAACTGTGTTTATGTTGCTTTATCCAATTAATGGATCTGCTTCAGTCATCCATTCAATAGAGAGAAGAACTGAAATTGGAAAACAGTCATTCCACTGGGACCTTACGATAAATTCATTGTTTGTGTTTCTGAAGAAAGAGAGATCGACCGCCTTTTGAATATGGTACTCCTGGGTTGGTGGGGGTCAAGGAATTCAGTTTTAAATCAATGGATTGTTTTTCAATGTTAACACCCCAATGTTGCCTATAATCCTCCACCCCCTACAAACTGTATTTATTGAACATATTAATTAATTGTTGCGCCCATATATGTGGCATCTCTCAGTACTTTGCCAAAGTGAACCATAAGGGTAGGGCTACAGCCAGTGCTGATTCTGTCACACAAAAAGCAGAGTGCTGGAGGAACTCAACAGTTCAGGCAGCATCTGTGGTGGAAAATGGACAAACAATGTTGTGGTTTATTCTTCAGAATGATGGTTGTTATAAGATCCACTAGCTATAATAAACATCTATTAATCGAGTCACTCGATTGCAATGGGGACCAGAGAGTCTGCCTTAATTGTTTCCCTTCCTCATCCCATGGCTACTGAGGTCAAAGGAGCATTCTGCTGTCACCTTTCCTGACTTAGATCAGATGATGATGTGAATAAAAATGTCTGTAATAACTTTACAATAAAAAAGAGTCACATAGTTAAAAGCTTAAACTAAACTATATAATATACTTTCCAGAATCTACTAATGCCATTTTTGGTGCAGCAGAAAATGTTTGTAACAAAGGTGACCTCTTACCATCATTAAGTCAGATATGTTCCAACATTTCACAAAGAGAATTGTAATAATCAAAATGTAAGTCCCTCAGGATTTATAAAAGACTGCTGGCTTGGACTGTCTTTATCTTCTGCAATGGTCTTCCATAAGTGATCATAAGCTTTAACTTAAAACAACGCAGCTTAATTTTCACCCGTCAAAATAATACAAAAATCATGCGTCTCTTATCAGAATGTAGAGTTGATAGAGAATGACATTTTTTATACACCTCTCTACTTATCCCCATGTTTCACCTGATGATTCAAATGTGAAGCCTCCAGATTAGGAAGGAGCATGGAGACACAAGCAACTGCTGATGCTCGAATCTTGAGCAAAGCACAAAGTTCTGGAAGAAATGAGCAAGTCAGGCAGCATCTGTGGAGGAAATGGATAGGCAACATTAGAGCATGGAACTCAAAACGAGTAATTGTTTGTCCATTCACTCCACAAATTCTGCCTGACCCACTGAGCTCCAACAGCACTTTGTGCTTTGATTAGGGAGCAAGCTGGTTGATTCCGCTGATGTTAATTGGTGATTATAGAGGTGTATTAGTAGCCTCAGGCCCCTGAAGTAGAGAGGAATGGAAAAGTGATAGAGCATTGCAATTACTTGTTGTTGAGTGGGAATAGGATAGGCCTCAGTACTGTGGAAGGAGTATTGCTCAATACAAGTAAGTGAACAGGAAGATGAGATTTCATGATAAAACTTATGTTCTGTAATGATTTTATTATGTATATTTTTTACCAGTCTGTATGGAGATAGCTACAGCCTAGAACATCTAATTCTTTACAACAAAACATTCAGAGACGGGGCTAAATAATAAAAATAAACTTGCATTTTTATAATGTCGTTCATGGCCGCAGGACTTCTCAAGATTCTTTGCAGACAGTGAAAAATGGAAAGAAATCAGATGGAGGGCTCTCTATGTTCCCTTCTTTATACCATCTTTATATCAAAATAATTGAAAGAACAGCTTAAAACTATTATTGCATTTTTATTCTTAGTGTATCTGGTTTAATTTTTACCAGATCGTTACCCTCTGATGAACACATTCGAACTGTATCATGGGTTGCTCACAATCCAACTGTCGAATTACCAGATGCTTCAATGGTAAATGAGCCCTTTGATCTGTACATTGATGCAATACGTTATATTCCAGACAATGCAACCATCACCAAGGTAAGGAATGAACAATGTGCAGTGACAATTTATGTAACAAGGGAACAGAACACTATTGCAATCGCTTTGTTTTGATTTTCATCTTTGGTGGGTAAAGAGTACATCCATTACAAAGAATTCCAATTTTTTTGACAAACGGGTTCTGATAGTTAGGTCTTATTTGCATCCGAGCAATGATCTACCACTGATGGGCATCATGTATTTTGGGTGGGGAAGGGAAATGTGGCCCTAATAGAGGGGATTAATAGAATAGGAGGTTGAACCAATTGCAAAAGTGATGGAAAGGATTATTGACACAAAAGGATAAGTAAGCTTACTTTACCGTGTAGATGTTTTATGTTTTATTTTCTTCCTGATTCATTTAAGGTGACTGGACGACTAATGCATTCAGGCCGGGATAACATTCCTGACATCTTAGCTTTCCCTGTACTCACCAGCCAAGCAAGGTGCTCAGAATTCCGTTATTGCATGACTGTAAATGTGAAAGGCAAAGAAACTCTAGATCTTGAGGCAGTTGTTTTACTTAGAGTTTACACAATCGATTCTGACACTGGCAAACTGGCTGTTATAGGTGAGTAACAGTCAATTAGTAAATCAAGGAATTAACTCTTAATAGTCTGAGTGAACCAAATATAGGAAAAGCATTAAAAACTAAAACATAATGATGGGTATCTAAATAAAGTGTACAACTTCCTATGACAATATCAACAAATGACGCATCTGGTATATATGTGAGGTAATGCATTTTGCAATATCAAAGACCAACAGGGCATATACAATAAATGGCAGGGTCCTCAGGAGTGTTAATGTGCTGAAAGACCAAGAGTTATGAATCGTTATGAAGGAAATTAGTTTAACTTGGCATGTTCGGCATGGACCATGAGGACTGAAAGACTTGTCCCTGGCTCAGGGTCATGTCATGCTATCAATGGGGCAACTTCCCAATGAATGTTAATGTAAAGAATTACTGTGTATAAGATAACTGCTTCCTTGTGTGAGAGAGAAAGGGGGGCGAGAGAGAAGCAGTATGTGGGATGAGATGCATGAAGAACCACTCCTTCTCTGCAGATTTAGGGGTTTCATACTAAGTGGTACTGTCTCAGTCATAAGATAGGCTGATCAATATTCTTGACTGAAAAGTGACTAGTACAAGAGACTTAAAGAAGAGTAAAACAATTACTCTTCACAATGTTTCGCCTGGCTGGTATGTCTAGAATATGAAGCACAATCTCAGGATATGGGGTAAACGATTCAGGACAGAGAGGACCAGATAATTCTTCAGTCAGAGAAGGGCAAACCTGTTGATTTTGCAATCGCAAAATGCTGTAGTCATTGAACATATTACATCTATGGAAATGGGAAGAAACATGGTACTGAGAATCTTTCTGCAGTTGTATAGGGCCCTAGTGAGACCACACCTGGAGTATTGTGTGCAATTACGGTCCCCTAATTTGAGGAAGGACATTCTTGCTATTGAGGGAGTGCAGTGTAGGTTTACAAGGTTAATTCTCGGGATGGCGGGACAGTCATATGCTGAGAGAATATAACGGCTGGGCTTGTATACTCTGGAGTTTAGAAGGATGAGAGGATATCTTATTGAAACATATAAGATTATTAATTGTTTGGACAAGCTAGAGGCAGGAAACATGTTCCTGATGTTGGGGGAGTCCAGAACCAGGGGTCACAGTTTAAGAATAAGAAGTAAGCTATTTAGAATGGAGACGAGGAAACACTTTTTCTCACAGAGAGTTGTGAGTCTGTGAAATTCTCTGCCTCAGTGGGCAGTGGAGGTCGGTTCTCTGGATATTTTCAAGAGAGAGCTAGATAGGGATCTTAAAGATTGCGGAGTCAGGGAATATGGGGAGAAGGCAGGAACGGGGTACTGATTAGGGATGATCAGGCATGATCACATTGAATGGCGGTGCTGGCTCGAAGGGCCGAATGGCCTACTCCTGCACCTATTGTCTATTGTTTATTGAGATAGATAATTGGCCATGAATGCATTGACGCAAAGAACAAAACTGACTGTCCCATTTTTTAAATGTTTCTATGTGGTCATGCGGAAAATACAGCATTTATAACCTTCTGAATAATGGCCTAACATTGCTCTGGCTTTTAGAGTAATAGAATAATACAGCACGGAAAGAGGTCCTTTATGTTCCCATGCCAACCAAGATAATCTATCTAAGTTAGTCCCATTTGCCCGCATTTGGTCCATATTCTTCTAAACCTTTCCTATCCAGTTTAATGCTGCTTTTTATTTGTTTGATCTTGCAGGGAACACTGTGATTTCCTTGTTTAATGAACGTGGAGAGTTAAATGTTGGAGGATTCCAAGTTAAACTGAGAGGAGGGATGCCATCAAAAGAACAGACTCTTCTCACTGCATCATCACTGAATCATCATCCTATCATACCATGCTGCAGTTTATTAATACGACTTTTACCACACACAAAGGTAATTTAACTCAATTAGGTTAGATTAGTTCAGTATTTGTATAGCTCTAGTGATGATATACTGCTTGTTTTCATATGAAGTGGTTACATGAAGAATGAATGGAACTTGTTTTATGACATGTATGGACAGTACTTTCACAACATTGAATTATGTTGAGATGCAGCTGCTATAACTGGAGGGATACACAGTTCCATTCTGCACAGCATAAGGACTGTCAAAAAGGATTATAATTAATAATTATATGATCTATGTTTGACAGAGTTGCCTGAGCAGAGAATATAAATTTTCCTGTTAAAAGTAATTGATCCTTACTGCAATGCTTCAGATCTAATTAGAGTCATATAGCACGAAAACATCATCTTTGGCACAATTAGTCCATGCATACCAAGGTGCCCTGTCTAAAGTAGTCCCATTTGCCCATGTTTGGCCCATTACCCTTTCAACCTTTCCTAGATGGCTGTCCAAATCTATCAATCTATCTATACATAACTAAAACTCTGATCTTGTTATCTTCTGATTTGGTGGTCTTTCTATTGCGCAAAAACGTTTCGCGATAGCGCTACGGTTTCGCCAGTTTGCTCACCGTTCTCCTGTGCTGCGAGTGCACCAAGTTTCGTTCCGATCGGTTGAATGTTGTAAAAGTTAGCAAGGTTTAAAAATCTTAAAAACCGCGCTTGCTCAGATCGATCTCTTATCCTGCCAGTCAGCTCCGCGCGGATTAGTCTCTTCCCCTGTCACTCCCCGGGACGGTCCGTCCCTTCCTGCGCCATTGTGTCTTTACTGGAGCTGAGGGTGGCTGGTGGAGGTATCCAACCGGACTTTCCGAGGGACCCCAAGCAGCCCTGCCCCGCCCCAAGCAGCCAAGCCCAGCCCCAAGCAGCAGCCTTACCCCAAGCAGCAGCCCAACGTCGGAGACCTGGCCCGGCCCAGCCCAGAGCAGAGTCGGAGATCCAGCCCAGCCTGGAGTCGGAGATATCGGCAAACGGAAATTGGAGACTCTGATCCCGGCGGAAGAGAAGGACCAGCGCCCGCTGTGAGTCCCTATCGCACCACCGATTCCAACCACTAGCCCTCTGGTCCCACTCACTGGCTCCTCCCCCCCTCCCCCGTGATGCCCCTCTCTTCCCCCGTCTTTTCTCAGAGCTCACCCCCCCCCCACATACACCCCCCCCCCACACCCCCCCCCGCTCCACACCCCCCTTCCCTGCCCCACACACCCCTCCCCCCACACCACCCTCTCCCCCCCTCCTACACCTCCCTGTCCTCACACACCTCTCCTCCTCTCCATACCCCCCCAGCCACCACACACCCCACTTCCATCGCCCTTCCTGCACTCATCCCCTCCCACACATGAAGAGGAGGGGAGGGAGTTCTCGGGGATATGGGGAAATGAGCCGCACCTGCGCAGTTAGGGGTTATGGGTGAGTGGTGGAATATTGCGTTGGGGAATGGGTTGCGTTGGGAGATCAGGCCTCCCGTGTGACTGGGACCCAATGGGTCCCACTTAGTCTAGTGTCTTTTAAATGTTATTGTACCTGCTTCCTCAGGCTCCTTCCATACATCCACCAGCTTCTATGTGAAAAAGGTGCCTCTAAGGTTCCTATTAAATCCTCCAAGACCTCTTTGGAAAGATCAAACCCCTCCCCTCTGTTCCCTTCTATCCACATTCCTCTGTCTGGCTTTACAATTCACTCCTCCCCTCCTCTCCTTATCGGACACCTTTTTTGTCTCCTTTTTATTTCTTGCCTTTGTCACAATCCACCCATCTGCCACTCCCCTCACCTGTATCTGCCTTTCACTTGTCAAACTTTGGAAGTATAACAAGGACTGGGAACGCATCCTTGCAAACACCTTTGTTGAGAATTATTGTGGAGGATGTTGTATCGCCTATCCTACTGATTGTAATCTATTGGTCAGGAAGTCATGAATCCAGTTGAGGAAAATAGGTGGGTATTCCAACCTATAAAATGCTGCCAAACTTGTGGCTGATTCTGCTCTTGATGTACCATGGCAAGCTTCTGCTGAGACCTTGAACTGAACCAGGAATTTATTGGCATTTTAAGCTATTATTTCAAAATGTAGGTGCCATAATCCATGAACATTTCTTTTCTCTCAACTGAGGGATTCTGAAATAAGGCAGTCACATATATATGAAATAGGCATGAGAAAACTGAGACCAACATAAAAACTGTTTGTTTCATTTTGCACTACACATCTCATTTTAATTATGAACCTTTTCATATGATACCTCTGGATCAGTATCTAAAATGAATGGAGGCTCTGGTGAATGTAAATTCAATAATGATGCCTTTCTCCAAATTCTCCATGTTTTTCTTATTTTTTTGTTCAGGAGCCCATTCCTCCTCCAGACTACTTGAGTGGATTTTACTTCACAGAGAATGCAAAACCAAATAACTCTGAGCTAGAAATAATTTCATCCTTCCAACTGGAGAAGGAATTTACAGCCTCTGTGAGTGATGCAGCAGCAAACCTAATGAGCAAGGAGCGGGCTGAAGGTAATGATTCACTCCCTGGGGAGGATTCCCATTTGATGATGAATTAGCCCTTGATGCATAACCGTGATGGAGTTAAACATTTTTTATTTAAATAGCACTTTTATTGATCCAATGAATGTGCCATGACTTTGAGTCACTTTGGAAGTGTAGAAAATGGGGCTGTCAATTTATACACAGAAATGTGTCAATAACCAGATAATCTAATTTAACATGTTGATTGAAAGATAACTATTAGCTCTGACGTTAGGCAGAAGCATCCCCGCTCTTCATTTAAAGGAAGTCATGGGACTAGTCAGATCCACCGAGGAGAGTGGATGGAGCTTAGGTTTAAGGTCTTATCCAAAACAACGCATTTAACAGCAGTGTTCCCTCAGTGCTGAATTAAAATGTCAGTTTAGACTCTAGCTATCAAATCTCAACAATGGTACTTAAATCCAGATCTTTCCATCAGAGGCAAGGTTACTGACTGCTAGGTTACAGCTGGGAAGATGGAAGAATGGAAGGAATAAACAGCATCTGATCCAGAAATTGGGGCACTGAATCCAGTCCAAAGGTAGTGCCTCATAGTACTTTGTCCAAATGTTGTTCATGCATAAATCCCCCTGGTGAATGTCAGCAGACTCTTATTGTCCCCACAACTGTATCCCATCTATGTATTTCTGGTACGGATGATCCAATCATCAGTTGTGAGAACTGTGATTGATTTTATTCAACCCTATCCAGCATCATTGACACAGTCATTGCACCAAACAATTAGTCGTGTGTCTCTTTTTCCAATATTTCTATTGCCAATAAATAGAAATGTCCAAAGAATGTGAGAAAGGTTAACGCCTCTGACTTTTCTCCTGAATTTTTATGCAACAATATCCACAAGGTTAATCTTTCATTTTTGAAGTCTAAAGGGTAATCATGGAAGGTTGGTAAACTTAGCACGGAATGAGTCTCGCATCTAGAGCTTACCTAATCTACAAATATTTACTGTCATTTGGATAAACTAAATGAACCATTTGCCGAGGCAAATACATAGATAAATATTTTTAATGGGCATCTATCTTGTATGTGCTTTGTCAACTTCTTATCTAGTTTATCTAATATCTTCACTTGGCAGCATGGCTAGAATTGGGTGTACATTGCAATAACCATTTTTCTCATGAGAGGAATTTCTTATATCCTTGTACTTCTCATTTTATTTTGGGCTTTAAGTGTAGGACAATATGTCAATATGTCAATATTGTTTGGTGCAGAAGACATACTGTCCAACACAGATATATACAGAAATAATCAAAATAATAAACAAAAAGGCTCAATTTTGTTTTACCTTTCATTATACCATGTAAAAAGACAATTCCAGTATAAATTCCAGTATAAATTGTTGTACTACTTCCACACTAGCTGTAGTCATAGTCTTATATGTAAACTACTTTCTGCTTATCCAAAGTGCTGGAGGAACTCAACGGGTCAGGCCAACTGTGGAGGGAGTGGGCAGACAATGTTGCGAGTCGGGCCCTTCTTCAGACTCATTGCACCCTATCATTCTATTACCTCTTTCAAGGAACTATGAATGTGTACCCCAAGGCCCCTCTGTTTATCCAACATTCCTTACGCTCTGTCATTTATGGCGCACACACACACCCACATATATATTTGACTTCCAAAAATACTCCACCTCACTCTTGTCTGGATTAACTTCTATCTGTCAATACTCAGACGAGTCTGAAGAAGGGTCCCCCCCGAAAATTCATCTTTCCATTCACCACGCAGATGCTGCCTGATCCATTGAGTTTCTACAGTATTTTGTTCTTTGATCAAGATACCAGTATCTGCAGTTTATTTTATCTACCTTTATAATACTCTCGTACAGCTATCTTCCAAACCTCCTTCCAAATTGAGAGAATGTCATCTTGAAAACTGTTTAGCAATTTTTATCATTTTATTTATTCATGGATGAAGCAATAACATGAATCAAAGTACATAATTAAGTTAGCATGTATGCAATGTTAGTTTTAGTACATAGATTTGTAGCTCAGAAACAGGCCCACCATGTCCATGCTAACATGTATGCCTACCTACACTAATCCTGTTTGTCTGCACAAGTCAGTATCCTTCTACGATTTGTCTGTCTAAATGTCTCATGATTGTATCTGTTTCCATCACATTTTCTGGCAGCCAGTTCCAGCTATCAATCACTTTCCCTTCAAATCCTCTTTTAAGTTCTTTCTCTTCAGCTTAAACCATACTTTTGATGCCTCGTTTGATAATCTCTCTAGGATATCATCTCTGAGTATTTCCTTTATGTTCTCCTTTGTCAGTGGTGCAATTCCTCTCCACTTTTGCATTCCTGTCTGTCACTTCAAAACTTCTGTACCCCAGAACATTATGTTAATAGCCTTGCCCTCCCCTCAACCATGTTTCTGTGATAACATTATAATTCCATGTGCTGGTCCATGCTCCAAGCTCATGACACCTAAATTGTAAAGTGCCTTGCATTATAATAAATGAAGTTAAGCCTGTCGGCCCCCATGCTCCCAAACCTATCTTTGCTCTGCCCATTGGATTTTTCTTCTGCATTTTCTTTGTCCGACCTGCTACTCTGCTACAGTGCTTCTCTCCCCCTGCCAAATAAGCGAGTTCGGTATTCCGAAAAACGCAAGGAATCATGGGATTTATCAAAGGTCAAACGTCATGAATAAAAATCGAATGAAGCGCTGTAGATTCATGTATAGTTTGGGTCTGATTTTTTTGTCTTTTTTTCAAGCTTGTATTTGTCAGGGGGCAGATAGAGGGGGCAGATGAGAGTGGGAGCAGGGGCTGAAATCCCGGGGGGGCCAGGGGGGACACGTCCCCCCTCAGTTTTGAGAGGTGGGGGACATCCCCCCCCCAAGTTTTTGTAATCCGGATTTTAAAACCTGGTGAAATCTCCACTTTCCTGGAAACAGTGGGGGTGGGACTGCTGATCGAGGGCGTCGATTGGGCGAGAGAGACGTCGGTCAGCAGGCAATGGGGGCGGGACATGATGATTCAGCGAGATCATTGGCGGAGGGAGGAGTAGGGGTGGTGGGACTGAGGATAGAGTGCGGTGATTGGAGGAGGGAGACGTGCCAAAACACTCTCGGCACAGTCCTGCGCCTCATCTGCAGCCAGGATCGATCCCGGCTTTCCGGCGCTGTCCCGTCCCCACCCGAGTGCCCCCCCCACCACTCCCACGGGTGGCCAGAGAGGTCGGGTCAGACGGGAGCGGTGACCCCAGGCCCACAGCCAGCGCAGAGGAGCAGCGCTAAATCCAGCTCAATTCTGCCTGTCCCGCCAGGTTAACCTACAGCCCTGCCTGGACTTGCGGGAAATATGATCAGCGCGGAGAAGCAGCGCTAGTGTCCCGTCAGTCCAGGCAGGGCTGTAGTTAACCCGGCGAGACAGGCAGAGTTGAGCTGCATTTAGCACTGGATTGAGTCTCCGAAGCCGCGCGCGTGTGCGTGTATGCGTGCGTGTGCATTTGTGTCCCCCCTGTCCACCATCCCCTCCATATTTTGATAGCGATTTCCATGCCTGCGTGGGGGCCGGGGTGGCGGGGGTGGGACTGGACCGGCTCTCGGCAGCTTGCACGCACACCGAACCGCGCTTCGTCCACAGCCAGGATCCATCCCGTGTCCCCGGCGCCGCAAGCGCTGCCGAACCGCCACTGGGCCGTCCCCGGTCCCCCCCACTCGAGTATCCCATCCCTGCTTGGTGGTCGGCCGACGGGTCACCGGCCCCCAGGGCCACAGCCAGCAAGGAGAAGTGCCAACCCCAGCTCACCTCCGCCAACCAGCAGCCCGGACCAACAACACCAGCAGCCCCAGGCCCACAGCCAGCGCGGAGAACCCATAGGCCCACAGTCAGCGCCAACTCCAGCCCAATCCCGCTCCAACTACAGAGGAACTCACTCCCCGATGGGCCGCTATGGTGACAAGTGCCAGTTTGCCCACGGCCTGGCCGAGCTGCGCTCTATCAGCCACCACCCCAAGTACAAGACGTACCTTGCACACCACCAACTTCTGTCCCTACGGTACCCGCTGCCACTTCATCCACAACCTTGAGGAGGAGCGAGGGCCCCAGCATCACCTGCGCCAGACGCCAGCCTGGATTCAGCCTCCTCCGGCCCGGCATTTGACTGGGCCTCGCTGCGGGCGGCCTTCAGCCCCGACCTGGAGTTGGAGCTGGCCTGGACTCTGGGCTTGAGGCTGGGCAAGAAAGGAGGAGGTTGCTGCTGCCGCCAGCACCACCACCACCAACAGCACCAGCAGCTCCAGCGGGCGCCCGGCCTGCCCATGGCTGGCAGGAGCCCATCTGCAGACTCTCTCTCTGACTAGGACGACTCCAGTAGCAGCGGCTCCGAATTGCCCGTCTTCGAGCAGGGCCGGCGGCTGCCCATCTTTAGCAGGAACTCGGTGTCGGACTGAGGGGAGGAGGGTGGAGGTGGAGGGCTGCTGGCAAACCCGGCGGAACAGGCAGAGCGGAGCTGGAGCCAGCGGCTGCAGCACCTGGCTACAAGTCCAGGGCCGCCCCGCCAGCCCTGGGCCACCCCGGACACCTCCGGACAGGGATAGGACACCAGGGAGGGGACGGGGACGGCCCAGCAGCAACTCAACAGCACCCGCAGCGATGGAGAGCCTGGCCGGACCCCGACCACGGATGAAATGTAAGCCTGCAGACAATGCAGCACCACCGTTGCCGAGACTGTTTATAGCTAGTGACCTATGACCTGGGCATGCTCAGTCGGAATACCGAAAACTCTCTTATTAGTGTAAACCTTTCTAAGTAGAATGAGTAAACTTCTCTGCAAGGATATTAGTCCCCCAGTTTAAGTGGAGCCTGTTTTTGTACGTCCCACCTACCCCAGAAGCAATCCAGATAATCCAAGTATTAAAGCACAGACAGTGGAAGCATATGGTGCAACAAAATCGTAAAAACCAACTGTTTCAGGTCTGGGTGAAGGATGGTCAAGAATATAAATACTTATCTCCTATCTCCTCTATTTTCTACTCTTTCTCTCTCTCTTTCTTCTTTTTTTACTTCTCTCCCTTTTCGTTTTTTTTCTCACACACGACACATCACATGTTTTTTCTACTCTCTATTGCCTACTCTCTTTTTCTCTCGCTCATTTAAAAAAAAATTTTTTAAATGAAGCTGTACATAGAATGTAACATGCCAACATATATTTGGCACCTGAAAAAAGGTACCACTGTATTGTACTTACTTCTAATAAATAAATAATAATAAAAAAGCACAGACAGTTTTACAGGTTAAAAAAGCCTTTGCATTCGTCAGTTCACCCTAACATTTTTTTTCTAAAATCTGCTGAAAAAACAAAAAGATCACTCCTCAAAGAAATCCTCAAAGGCCCTTTTTTGTCATTTGACAAGAACTCGGCTGTTCATTCTCTGCTGCACCGCTTATCTGCGAAGGCCTATATCGCTTAATTCATTTGCACTTCAAATATCTATTGATCTCATTCTTGAGTGTACTCAATAACTAAGCTGTCTGGAATAGAGAATCCCAAAGATTCACCCCCCTCTGTCTGAAGAAATTTCCACAGAGCTCAACAGTTTGTTCAGAGATATGACCCATAGTTCCAGCATCTTTAGCCAAGAGTTGAAATCTGTCAAGCCTTTTCAGAATCCTGTAAATGTAATCTCTGAATGGAAGGTTTGGAATAGTTTTTTCCATCATATCACTTTATTTCTTACCAAGGTAGATGAAGTAATGTCCTTTTCCTTTATCACAGTCCTTTTCTTTTCACTATTTTGCAGAATTTATACATACTTAGATAATTTATGTATAATATATGCTTTTGTGTGTAATCTGTGTCTATGTGCCTGTGATGCTGCTGCAAGTAAGATTTTCATTGATCCTGTACCACACTCTACCTGTGCCTAGGACAATAAACTTGACTTGGCTTGATCTGCATTTCAAGACATCTGCCCTACCTTGCATGCTTTGCCCAGGTGTCCCTCCAATTCCTATTTAAATTAGAAAATGATATTCAGCTTGACTGTCTTGCCTTTGTTCTTATCCAAACATTGGAGTGGTTTAGAAGATTTCATTTTTCATTTCCAGTCTGTGATAAATTAATTAATTTTCAGCCAGGTCAGTCATTGTGATTCTGCAGTAGATATCAATATCTTAGAGTACGTATTGGATGACAGATGTTGCCCCGGGGCACTTGATGGAAATGCACATTAGTTCAAGGCAGGTTTGACTGCATTTGTGATACCACATGAGCTTGCTGGTATTCAAGTTCCAGCCGCACAAATGTTGAACAGCCATGAGTAATGCATCCCATAATGCACAATAACTATTCAGGAACGTAGCGAACATTCAAACAAAAATACCTTTGTCCATTTTAAAGTCAATCTCAGAATATTTTGAATTAAATTTAATTTCCCAGGTATTTTACATGTAGTCGTCCTAATTAAATGAAGTACCCATTTGATAAATGTATTATTTCCTTTCCCTGTAATAAAAGGGCAGGAGGATTTCGTTAGCCAATTCATGGTCAGTCAGCTTGACCTGGATTTTATAATAAAGTGTATGTATAACTACAGTAAATAATTCTGCTCCATTTACCAAACTCATGTGTTGTGGTATGGAAACTCATCTGAAATTGTACTTTGTACATACAGCATAAAATGGAGCATAGAATTGTCGTTGTAAAGTTGTATTCAAATGCTTCAAAAGATTCAATGCTGTGCACTGACCTCTGGTGGGCTAGTTCAATGAACAGTGCAATATTCCTGATCTATATATCATGCAGATGAGGCAAGCCAGCAGGACAAGTGACTGCTATAGTCTTCCGATTGAAGATGTTTTAATCTGAAACATTGTCAATGGTGTGTTTTACGGTCCCTTGATTAATCAAGATATGAAAGATGATGCATAATTGATTCCTAATTCAATCAATTAATTAATAGACTTTCATGCATTTATAAAATGGAGTTGCAAGCTTTTATAAAACAATTAATTACAGACAATGATGTCACAATAATTAAATCAATGATCTTGCATTTTTATGCACCTTTATAACATGATAAAACATGCAAGAAGTAACTGAGGGGCTCCTGCAGCCAATAAGACAACATTAAAAAAGCATGGTAAAATTCAGGTTGCATAGGATTGGTTACATAGCAATTTTGAGATTGACATACCATATTTTCCATACTGTGTTGTGAGGTGCATTGGCACATAGTGAGGAAATGAAAGGTCTGACACATGTACAGGGCCAAAAATGGGCTAACTGATTGACCAGAATGAGAACAAGCAGACACCACATGCTTGATGAGCTGAATGCCCCCCTCCTGTGCTGTACCTTTTTATGGCCATGTGGTTGCATATACCTAAGCATCTTTCAGTGTGAAAGCCTCATGAATGGGGGTTGAAGTTACATTCATGCATCATTTCAACAAAAACACTGGCGTGAATAGAATATTGAAAATGTCATCTTCTTTAGCTGGGGTCCAACAAGTTATTGCACAATGTGTAGAATTCATTGTATACATTTTCTCAAACGTCTGCAAATTACACCTTTATTTTGTTTTGCATTTTAAACTTCATCCATTTATCAGAAGATTGAGTTAGAAGGAAGTTAGCCTGGAGAGTACAAGTGCAATGGAACTTTAAAAATGTGTCCAGGTAGATCATGAGCTGGACTGCACTTTGTCCAGTTAATCCGAAATTGTATGATTAGAGAGATATAGGTTTAAATTGCCAAAAGGCAAGTCTAGAAATGTCTTCTTCCACACAAACATTTGACAGAATAGCAGACACATAAACTCTGAAGTTATTCAAGAAGTGATGAGATGTTTTGTTTGGGGGCAAGTGGTTTCTTTGGAAGAATTACCTGGATGGTCTGAATGGCTTCCCTCATTTGTACTTCATGTTTCAGATGAGCACTGCTGGGAATGTAATAGTTATCATCAACCAGCTGATTTCACAGAATCCTATAACACACGAAGAGGCCTTTTGGGTCATCTTGCCATATCAGTCGCCTGCGCCTAATTAGTTTCACTTCCCTGATTTTTTTTTACCATCTATCAGAAATTAGTTTTACTCTTACAAGTGTAAATCCACTTCCATTTTACTCTTGAATTTACTCCCGTCGCTTGTTTTTAGGCGCAGTACACAGATTAAACCAAATTGTTGTTGAAAAGATCGCACTTGTTCCACACGGCACCCCATCCCCCACCCCTGTTTTTCTGCCTTTTCTGTCAAATGTGGGTATTAATCATCCTGCGAAGAAACCAGATATTCATTATATGTTCCATTTTGTGGCTTTGCTGAGAATGTTAATTCCTTTCTTTCTCAATTAGGGCATTTTTTGTGTGATGGTTTTATGTCTCCCAATAATTTACACTCACACTTGACTTGAGATTATTGAACAATTCATGTGTTGCAATTAGCAGGTAGAGGAGACATTTTATTCATCAGCTTGGGTCAACATTGAATGTGGAACTCAGACACATATGGATTTAATGTTAGTTCAATATGTCTTTTAAAGTCTTGACAAGACACAGTTCTGCGAGGTAGGTTTTAGTAAGAGTTTCAAAGTGCTACACTGGATCTGACCTTTGGTTTGAGTCTGTCAATGATTTAAGGAACTTATAGAACAGTCACCATGGAACCAAATGTTAATTATTTTCTGCTACGTCAATTTAACTTATGTATGATTCAATTATATTAAACTATCAGTGCAGCCATACCATTGGCATTGTAAAGACATGGTCACAAAGTTTATTTTACTGCAAGATGAAAGAACAACTTACATTTATTTAGTTCTTGCAGACATAGCAAATATTCCTCATTGCTAAAGAAGAATTCCATTTATACATGAAGTAATATTGGGAGTGCTGACCGTAAGCAGTTAATAGTTTTGAAGGGCTTTTTTTTAAGATATGAAGTTGTAAAATTCAGCTAAATTATTCAGACTTAGGACATACAGAAGGTCACAATGAGAGGAATGAATGCAATGGATCGAATGGGCAAGATGCAGAGATAAGATGTGGCAGGCGAGAGAGAAAATTGTCCAAAAAATAGGATGTAAATTCATTATTGTGCCTCAACATTAGCTCCTCTTTCCCATATATATGTAACTGCTTATTTCCAGTGAAATGATAGCGCTTCAAAAGTCCTCAATCTTAACGTCAAGGCTTCAGCACCTGTGGTCTTAATCATTCTTTGGACACTTTGGACTCCATTCAACCCTATGACTTCATTGTTGCATTTTCCTTTTGCAGCACATCTTGCCAAATCTCTACCATGGTGATCATGGAAGCTTGGACTTTGTGTAAGCTCTGGAAAATTAATAGGTTTGGTAATCAGTATGTCAATTAAGTTTTTATTTTCTGTCTTTACAGTTCCTCCTGAACAGTGGAAAGCTTGGTATGAGGAAAGACTCGATGGCAGGAAACACCTCCCATCTCAGCATCCACCAGAGCACCTCAATATATTCCATATGGTTCGATATCGTCAAAGAGCTGGAATACGCATTCGAATTATCCAGGTTCATGGGTTGAACGGTTAGTAAATTTATACTTCAATCTCATGTAGTACAGAGTTGAACATTTAAAATGATTCATTGTTGAGAAAAATAGATGAGGGGTTATCCATCAAAATCAGAAGGAAGATATGAGAGACGCTGGAGATGCTGTTGGTGAGGAATGAAATTCAGTCCCTTGCAAGGGGTGACATTGAAACAGGAGATGTGGAGTTAGTATGAATAGAACTAAGGAATTGCAAGGGTAAAAAGACCCTAATGTGACTTATCCACAGGCCCCCAAACAGTAGCCTGGATATAGTGTGCAAGTTGAATCAGGAGTTAAAATTGGCATGTAGTAAAGGTGATGCTACGGTTGTTATGGGAGATTTCAACATGCAGGTAGACTGGGAAAATCAGGTTGGTACTGGACCCCAAAAAAGGGAGTTTGTGGAGTGCCTCCGTGATGGATTCTTAGAGCAGCTTGTATTGGAGCCTCCCAGAGATTCAGATTCAGATTCAGATCCAATTTTAATTGTCATTGTCAGTGTACAGTACAGAGACAACGAAATGCATTTAGCATCTCCCTGGAAGAGCGACATAGCAAATGATTTGAATAAATAATAATAAGTGATAATAAGTGTCCGGGGGGGGGGGGGTCCGGGGGGCACCAGAGAGAAGGCAATTCGGGATTTAGTGTTTTGTAATGAACCGGATTTGATAAAGGAACTTGAGGTTAAGGAGCCATTAGGAGGCAGTGACCATAATATGGCAAGTTTAATCTACAATTGGAGAGGGAGAAGGGTAAATCGGAAGTATCAGTGTTACAGTTGAATAAAGGGGACTATGGAGCTATGAGGGAGGAGCTGGCCAAAGTTGACTGGAAAGATACCCTAACAGGGATGACAGTTGAACAACAATGGCAGCTATTTCTGGGAATAATACAGAAGGTGCAGGATCAGTTCATTCCAACGAGGAAGAACAATTCCAAGGGGAGTAAGGGGCGACCGTGGCAGACCAGGGACGTCAGGTACAGTGTAAAAATAAAAGTGAAGAAGTACAACATAGCAAAGATGAGCAGGGAAACAAGAGGATTGGGTAATGTTTAGAGAGCAACAGAAGATAACTAAAAAGGCAATACGGGGAGAAAAGATGAGGTACGAAGGTAAGCTAGCCAGAATATAAAGGAGGATAGTAAAAGCTTCTTTAGGTATGTGAAGAGGAAAAAATTAGTCAAGACCAAAGTTGGACCCTTGAAGACTGAAAAAGGTGAATTTATTATGGGGAACAAGGAAATGGCAGATGAGTTGAACAGGTACAGGCGAAAAAAGAAATTGCTTGAGAGACTCGGGCGGCAAATGCTGATGTTTTTAGGAATGTGGATTAGGAATGTGGATTAGGAATATGACGGACATAGCACGCCTTGAAGAAATGAGACTCCGACTAATAGATAAATATGACCAATTCTTAAGGAGTCGGTCCCCTTTTATCGACTTTTTGGAATCATGTGATGCATCGGTACCATAAGGATTGCTGATTTCAGGTCAGGTCGTGGATAGATTTACATCTCCGAATAAAGATTTGAAAATTTCTCTTTTAAGGGTCTTTTTCTCCTATTTCTACTTTCCACTTTTTCTTTTCTTATACACACACTTCACGTTTTTCTATTTTCTACTATCTATTTTTCCTCTTTTTCTCTTCTCCAATTTTTATTTTTTTTTCCCTTCTTGTCTTTCTTATTTCCTTTTCAAAAACATAAAACTAGAGGTTGTACATAGAATGTATAATTACGTTATGACATAGTTGGCACCTAAAATTAGGTCCCACTGTATTGTTTTGTATTGGACTAACTTCTAATAAAATAAACAAAAACTAAAAAAAAATGCTGATGTTTTTGGTCGAGGCCCTGCATCAGGACTGAATAGAGAGGGAAAGTAGGCGGTATATAGAGGGGAAGGGTGAGAGAGGGTCCGGGAGGTGATAGGTGAACTGATGCGGAGTGGTAGATGATCAGCAGAATGAATCGGATGAGGGAATTAGAGTGTTGATGTTGGGAGACAGTTGCGCGTGGGTAATAGGAACAAGTAGACAAGGAACGAAAAGGTAGATGGAGCCAGGAGGGAGAGGGCAGGGTGAAGGAGACAGAAGCTGGAGGGTGATAAACAGAGGCACAAAGGCAGAAGTGCTGGAATGTCATAAGTAATGAAAATGATAATGAAAATCATTAAGAGTAAGATTAAGGGCAGATGGAATCAGATGGGAGAGGATCCATTGGGTGAAACTCAGAGAGAGAAACAGGGAAACACAGGTGGTAAGATTTACCTGAAATTGGATAATTCAATGTTCATACCATTGGGTTGTAGACTACCTAGTTGGAATGTGAGGTGTTGTTCTTCTCGTTTAAATGGGATCTCAATCTGGCAGTGGAGAACATTGAGGATGGACAGGTCATTGTGGGAATAGGAAAGATAATTGAATGACATGCAATTGAGTGCTTGGGATGACCATTGTGAATAAAGCCACTTTGGCTATTTTCCAAACAAAAACAGAGCTCAGAATTCACTGGAACTATTTGTTATGGACCACAAAGTGTGAAGTGTAAGGGAAGAAACTATAACAATAATAAGGTGCAAATGGTATTAAATGATACATTCCATATTGAGTTGGTTGGTAGAAAGATAATGGAAGAGGATGGAGAGGTCAAACATTCCAGATGGTTGAAGAATAACAAGAAGGTTTGTCAGAATAACAGGAATTCACCACAAACTGTATTGCAGATGTTTTAACAGGAGCTGTTTTAGTACCACGGGAGGGCCAATAGCTTAACTGAATAGATTCAAACAGAAAAAAATGGGAACAAATTTGAGAGATTACAACCCATTCAAGTCTTTAGAAATGAAATGGAAGTTGCAGCTGGGATGGTGGTTTATAAATTCAGAAAAGTCAAAGATCAATAGAAAGGCATTTGGGTGATCAGCAGAGAAAAGGTTCAAATAACCAGGAGGTGGGACACAAAATTTGGAAAGGTGACAGGAGGAGGCATTTTATGGTGAATTCCTGATATAACTGTGAATGATCAGTAAATGCTTGAATTTCATCCACATCGTAAAATAAATATGAAAAATAACAGAGCATCGAAATAGTTGATTAATATCATAGTTTATAACATAATATGCTTGTCTTGTTAAATGTGAATAGTACAGCTGTAATATTACACAACTCGCTGTGTAATGATTATTTTATAAACATCACTTTTGTCTTGTACAGGAGATGGCTTTTATGTGAATGGTTTTGCCAGAATCCTTAAAGGAGGCAGTACATTGCGAATGCCTGAGATAGCAGAATTCAATGAGAAATTCTTGACCCGTAAGCATGATTTTTCCAGCCTTCAGAGATCACCGTGCTGGATAGATCCATCTCAGGTAGGTAACAGAAAATGTAAATATAATTTTTTATTTTTTTTTTCATGTTTCTTACATTTATGCAGTCTTTTAATTGTCAATATATTTGCCAAATGTGTCAGAAATAGTGAATTACTTTTGGAGTGCAATCAAATGACTTGTGGTTCTGTTTATGAGCCTTTGACTGTCAAAAGACATGTTTTTATTGATATTCAGACTTTGTTTTAATGTATGCTATATCAATTGTAGTCATATTTGTGTATGTATATGACAATAAATACTTGACTTTATTCTGAAGTCAAATGGTTAAAGGATAAAGTGCACCACGGGATTTGAGTACATAATCCTGACTAAGTCCCATCGAGTACTGCATTGTCAGTGATTCATCTTCCAGATGAGGCATAAAAAGAAATCACCATTCACAAAACAAAAGAGGGTTTTTTGGTGTCCTGGATTACATTTATCCTCAACAATATGGCCAAAAGTATATTAACCACTCATTAATCTCCTGATATGTACAATATTGGCTGACATTTTTGCTTTCTAAAATTACATCCAGAAGCAGTTCATTACAGATTATTAGTTCAGTATTAAATGAACATTCCCAGTAAATTACCCATTCATTAACATCCTTAACATCACCTGTAAATTGTTCGATTCAACAATAAGTATTTCACGACTCTAATTTGCACTGAATCTTCTTCAAAAGGAAGTCATGTGGAAATGAGCATTCCCAATTGCAATACCTTTGATTTTCTGGTTATTAAAATGGACAGCTGAACAATCCAGAGCATTAATAAAACCTCTGAGTCATGTCCTTTCTCCAGTTCACAATCTCACCTGCCAAGACTCCTTGCCAAAAATAGTGCCCCAACTAAATGCATTTTTCCTCAATATGTTTGTTTGCAATCTTTCAAACCTTTCATTCTTCAGGTGTTACATCCAACCTGGGATATCCACAGTGTGCTGCTAGTCCAGATATTTGGCATCAATGTTATTTACACTCCTGATCATCGTGGTCAAGAACCAGGACAGGTCACATCACGTTCAGGAAGAGAGCCAGACCAAGATGATTTGTTACAGTTTGGATGGTCAGCAATCCCTCTTTTTCACGGGTGAGTACATTGATTATTTTTGTTATATATCCCAACAAGCTAAACATGTCACTGAAATTTTAGAGATTGTGACTTTTACGGTTTATAACTTTGCAAGCTAGGAAATTCGGTTTCCAAACATTGCAGGACGAGTGAGTCAGGTTCTTTTGAGCAACTGCTCATTATTGTGGAGTAAATATTCTAAGAAATACTCTCAGAAAAAAGTGCAGCAAATCCTTGAAAATATGCTAGGTTTCATTACTATATTGTCTATTTTCCTCCTTCCATTCTCAAAAATATTGTTTCTTGTTGAGATACAATGCAAAAAGTATTAACAATTACTCCATGCCAAATTGAGAAAGAGAAGAGAAAATGCCGGAAGTACTCAGCCAGTTAGGCAGCATCCGGGGACAGAGAGTTAATGCTTCAGATCCACAGGCTTTGTCAGAAGCAGAAAAAAAGTAAGAGATAAGATGAGCTTCAAGTTGAAAAACGGGGTGGGGTGGGGGAGGGGGGGGGGGGGGGGGGCAGGAGGGGCAGGAGGAACAGGAGGGGCAGGAGAGGTGAACTTGAGTAATATTTAGTCATTTCAGATCTCGTTATTCTCCTCCAATTCTGATAATTTCTGATCTTATTTCCCACCACCCATGTAGACTTAATTCTCTATCCTTTACACTCTCCTGAAAGCCTTACTGTTTTTGACATTTAATCTCTTTTGCCCTCCACCCTTCATAGACCTTTCCTCTTGTTATCTCCACGCCTTCACCTTTATCTGTAACATTGTTTTCCACCTCTAACTTTTCCCACTTTAAAGTTATTTTACCTAAAATGTTAACTCCGATTCTCTTTCCACAAACAGTGCCCAGACTTGCAGAATATTTATAGCATTTTCTTTTCGATTTCCAGCATCTGCATATTTTGCCTTTAAGTAGGACAATTGAGATTGGAGTTCTTAAAAAACTAAATTTGTTCTTATCTAATGTCTGCACACATGCACTTCCCAATAGCAGCCAGATCAAGAACCCAGATGACTATTTTCTCTTCTTTCGTATGGCGATGACGAACTCAAGTACTCAAGCTGCAGCACGCACAACAGCTCTCTAAGTTGATCAACAGCTTCCCATGTTTTATTTAGAAGGTGCAGGGTTCTTAATATCCTGCTCCAAAGTTTTGTTCCATAAAATTTACGTTTTATCCTCTCGTCAATGATTTATTAAGCTTTATGTAGTTATGTGCTGAGAAAAAAACTGAGGTTTTTTAAAGTTTCAGATTCTGAAGGGTTATTTTGAAGTACCAGTCCCGACACTTCTTTTGATGACTGAGTTTAACAGAATTTTTTCAAATCTCAGTTTTAGAGTTTCTTTTAAAGCCTGGCTTCTTACTTTGTTCTCTGATCTAGCTTTCTTCACCTTCCTTATGCCAAAGCTCATGCAATACGTTCCAGTGTTGTAGATTGCACATTTTTGAAGGAACAAAAGTCAGAGAGTTACACAGCATGGAAAAAGACCATTCAGCCCAATTCGTCCATGCAAGATGGACTAAGCTAGATCAATTTCCCCGCATTTGACCCTTATCCCTCCAAACCTTTCTTGTTCATGTAAAAGTCTTGTTGCTTTTTTAGTATGGGCTGTATGGTAATTTGTATATCACTGTACCTTAATTGGTACGCGTGACAATAAAAGACCTTTGAAATGTCTTTTAAATGTTTTAAGAGGAAGAAAGGTAAAAAAAAAACTATAGAAAAAAATAAAGATTAAAATGTTCAAAAGATGAGTAATAAAATGGTGGACAGTGAAGAGAAAGAAAGTAAAATTGGAGGACCGAGCATAAAAGTAGAAGGATATTTTTGCACTGAGACATTTTTCATTAAATTGGCCTTTTGTGAACTGGAGACTGAAGGGGAACAATGTTTTGCCGCATTTACGGCGGTGGGGGCCTTTGAAATGGATGGTGAATCTGCAGCTGCCTCAACCTAACTCAGTTGGTGGCCTTCTGGTGTGATTTCCACTCTAGCGAAGGATTCCCTAATTCTGCCTGAGAATTAGTGTCATTGCCTCAATGAGCTAAAGGACCTTAAAGGGCCAGAGGTCCCCAACATTTAAATGTAGGAGATCAAGTGAAACAAGTAAGGAACGCACTCCATTGGGGAAAGTTAATGTGTTTACCACTGCTTCCTGTGACACACTACCATCTTCTTAAGTTTAAGAATTTTTTTTTTTTCTACAAACATCTAAAATAAACAAAGTTTCTGCCTCTAGCATCTTTCACAACTCCAGAATGTTCCAACCAGTGAAATACTTTTGAAGTGCAGTCACTATTGTAATGTAGTAAATGTGATAGCCACAACACTGCGGCTCCCACACTGAGCAGATAGTAACCAGACGACCTGATTTCTCGGATTGAGGGATAATTATTCACAAGGAACCAGGGAGCACTTAAGTGGTCTTCTTTGTGGTAGTTCTATGGGATCTTCTGCATCTACCTGAAGGGGAAAATGAGGGCACATGGTTTAAGTTTCATCAAAATAATTAGAAAAACAAAATGACATGCTTGAGAAAGATAAACTATTTTTCATTTTCTTGCATAAACACAGCCCTGCAAAAAACAGAAAGTAATGAACCTAGTGTGAAGCCTGCTGGTGTGAAGCCTGCTGGCATGTACTTTCAGTTCCTGTCTCCGGTACTGCAGAATGCCCAAGACTAACCTGGTTAAGATTAATTAACATAGTTGCATCTGAACTGTTGTTGGTGTCTCCTCGCATGATTTCAACTGCAGCCAAGGATTCCTAAAATTCTACCTGGAAATAGTGGGAATGCTTTGTAGAACCAAAGAATTTTAATGGCCCAGAGTTCCCTGACAATTTAAATGTATAGATGAACTGTTATGTTTTTTTATCCTCTCTCATTCTTTCCTTCCAGCCCCTATGTGAAGACAGGAGTGCATAATGCTCCACTGTTTCAAGGCTCTCCTCATGCTGTAAGTATTTAGAAAGCTTGAAAGCTCTTAACAACAGGACAGCAATAGCTGTACAAAACAGTTTGGGCTTGGTGATTTTATCCTGTTACTATGGGCAAATGTCCCTTTACACAGCAGGAACAAAAATATCATTTGCTGCTGCTTCTGCCTACATTGTTCTGTTTATACAATTGATAGCTGAAGCTAATTATTTGCTAACTTCAAACTTTGGTGTCCCAATTTTAAATCTTTGTCACTGTCTGCCCTATTGTTTGTAAATTAGAGCAATCATAACTTAATATCGTTAAGTCAGATGCTAATGGCTTGTAGGGATTACCAAAAAGGTTTTGTACAGCAGAAGTCATGTCTTATGGAAGCAATTTAATTTTCGAGGAGGTGACAATGACAATCGATGTAGGGCAGTGGATGTTGTCTACATGGACTTTAGTAAAGCATTCAATAAAGTCCCTCGTGGTAGGCTTATCATGTAGATTAAGGCATGTCAATGTTGTCTAATAGACTTTCCACAGGGATCAGTGCTGGTCTTTGTAGTTTGTGATTTATATATATACTAGACCAAGTGCAGACCCGTTGGGTCTGTTTCCCCAACGGCGTTTTGCAGGGGGGGGGAGGGGGGGCTGCGGCATCAAACTCATATTAACCAACCCCAAAAACACACAGGGGGGGGCAGGGGGGGGGGGATGTGAAGAGGGGATGGAGGGGGAGAGGAGGTGGAGGAAATGGGACAGAGTTGGAGGGAAAGGAAGAGCGGGGTAGGGGGTGAGAGAGGGGGGATGGGGATGGGGAGAGATGTGGGGGCGTGGTTGCTGTTGTCGTCGTCTGCTTTCGTGTTTTTCTCTTTTTTTTTTCTCTCTTTTCCCTCTTTGTCTCTTGCTCTTTTCTGTCCTTTTTCTCTTTGTCCTTTTTTTCTTTGCTTTTCGCTTGGTCTTTTTCTTTCTTGCCGCGTATTTGTTTCTCGTCCGTGTTTTGTCGTCTCTCGTCCTGTGGTGTGCGCTCGGCTGGGTTGTCTTGGGTTTTCTTGAGGGAAAATAGAACCATTGAAATTAAGTGCAGGAGTAGGCCATTCGGCCCTTCGAGCCTGCACCACCATTCAATATGATCGTGGCTGATCATCCAACTCAGTATCCTGTACCTGCCTTCTCTCCATACCCCCTGATCCCTTTAGCCACAAGGACCACATCTAACTCCCTCTTAAATACAGCCAATGAACAGGCCTCAACTACCTTCTGTGCCAGTGAATTCCAGAGATTCACCACTCTCTGTGTGAAAAATGTTTTTCTCATCTCAGTCCTAAAAGATTTACCTCTTATCCTTAAACTGTGACCCCTTGTTCTGGACTTCCCCAACATCTGGAACAATCTTCCTGCATCTAGCCTGTCCAACCCCTTAAGAATTTTGTAAGTTTCTATAAGATACCCCCTCAATCTTCTAAATTCTAGCATGTACAAGCCGAGTCTATCCAGTCTTTCGTCATATGAAAGTCCTGACAACCCAGGAATTAGTCTGGTGAACCTTCTCTGTACTCCCTCTATGGCAACAATGTATTTGAACATTGGGCATTGTGACATCACACAATGGAACGTTCACCAAGTGCTTGTGCTCCTGCAAAGGCATATGTAAATGGGTCCATTCCGATTGGACATCTGTGAGCATAGGGCATTGTGACATCACACGATGGAACGTTCACCAGGGGCTGGGGCTGGTGATGCTTCTATGGGTGAGAAGCCAGTTTATTTTTGAAATATTGGGGGGGGGGGGTGAAGGATTTGATTAAAAACGTGCACTTAAACACGACGACCAATGGCAAACCCGTTGGGTCTGATCCCCCAACGCAGCCGTACCCTACCCGTAGCCCCCACTGGGGGGGGGGGCGGCATCACCCCCACTAACCACCCCCACACACAGAGTTGGAAAAGTGTATAAAGACCGTTCCCTACCTGTAGCCCCCAGCGGAGACGTGGTCGTCGAAGTCGGGTTCTGGCCGTCTTAAAATAGCGTATATTGAAGTCGTTGAAGTCGGGTCCGTCTCGGCAACGGGGGGGGGGGGGGGGGGGGGGGGGGGGGGGGGGCGGCATCACACACATGAAGCATCCCCACACACAGAGTCTTAAAAGTGTAATGCCCCAACGCAGCCGTTGCCTACCCGCAGCCCCCACGGGAGACGTGGTCCTCGAAGTAGAGCCGTTCCCGAAAGGCCGTTTTTAAATGGCGTCGCGTGAGGTTGTGCTGCGGGCACCAGCAGCCGTTATGGTCGCTGGCCAGCAGGAGGCGACAAAATGAGTGAGGGGGGGGGGGAGAGGAGAATGTTTTAAAGAAAAAAATGGACATAAACATAACGAAATGTAATGAGGAGTGGATAGCTGGAAGGGAAAGTGAAATGTCTACCGAAATGGCTGCTTGTATGGGTGAGTAGCCAGTTTTTATTTGAAAAACTGGGGGGGGGGGGGGGGAGGCATTACACTTTTGCGTTGGGGCATTACACTTTTAAGTGGTGAAAGTTCTGACATAACAGGACTCAGCCTGGTGAACCTTCTCTGTAATCCCTCTCTATGGCAACGATGTCTTTGAGCATTGGGCATTGTGACATCACACGATGGAACCTTCACCATTGGCTGGGGCTCCTGCATAGGCATATGTAAATTGATCCATTCCGATTGGACATATGTGAAGATTGGGCATTGTGACATCACACAATGGAACGTTCAGCAGGGGCTGGGGCTGGTGAAGGTTCTGTGGGTGTGAAGCCAGTTTAGGTTTGAAATATTGGGGGGGGGGGGGGTTAGGATTTGATTAAAAACGTACACTTAAACACGTCGAAATGTAATGAGGAACGGATACTTAGAAAGAAAAGTGAAATATCTACCAAAATGGAAAAGATGTCGGCGATTCAGCGTTCCCCCTTATCCTTAAACTTTGACCCCTTGTTCTGGTCTTCCCCAACATCCGGAACAATCTTCCTGCATCTAGCCTGTCCAACCTCTTAAGAATTTTAAACGTTTCTATAGGATCCCCCTCATTCTTCTAAAATCTAGCGAGTACAAGGCGAGTCTATCCAGTCTTTCTTCATATGAAAGTTCTGACATTCCAGCAATCAGTCTGGTGAACCTTCTCTGTAATCCCTCTCTATGGCAACAATGTATTTGAGCATTGGGCATTGTGACATCACACGATGGAACGTTCACCATTGGCTGGGGCTCCTGCATAGGCATATGTAAATGGGTCCATTCCGATTGGGCATCTGTGAGCATCGGGCATTGTGACATCACACGATGGAAT